>NW_016215316.1:0-1697 GCF_001687245.7 Rhagoletis zephyria | reverse complement strand
AATATTTTAACAAAGATTACAACTTCTATACAAATAACAATATACATATATGTATGTACATATGTTTATAGATGTCAACATACTTAGTGTTCTAAGTACAAATTGTTTATATACGAAACTGTATTAAATTTGATATAATACATCTACATAATGCATTTGTATGTAATTTACTAAATATTTAGATGGAGACTCCCGTCGCCATGTACTGTTGTTTGTCCGACGTAAGAGAAGGGCATGATGTTCAAAGACATCATTTGCTGCCCTTGTGACGATATAAAGATTGTGCTAGGTGATTTCATTATCGAAAAATTTAGTTTCCACGACGAAACCTCCGGTAACGGACTGAGGTTGATAATTTAGAAAAATTTAGCAAATTTTAGTAAAAATTTCGAAATTTTTAATATGAATATTTTTTGGAAATTTTGGGGTATGGAATTTAAAAGCTTGTTAAATTCTACTTTAATAAAGTGCCAGTTTTAAGCGGCTAGATTATAAATATATATATATATATATGTATATTTTTTTTGCTGACGTATTCCGTGTCTTTTTTCCATAACAAGTGCAATTTATTGATTTTAATTTTTTTTTTTTGGAAACCGTCTTGCACATTTTCGTGTCAACAAAAACTAAAAATAAAAATTTATTTAAACTTTTTAGCTTTTTCCATTTTTCCTAAAAAACAGAATCGTTGCTCAATATTTAACACAATTTAAAACAATTATATTCAAATAAATACGATTCTTGAAAAGCTTAATACTGGGATTTATTTTACTAAAATGTTATGGGCCATGCAATATCATTTCCCAAATTTTCTAAAAATTCAAAAGTTTGGAGAAATTTTTTTTTTGAATTTTTCCAAATTGTTATAACAATAACAAAAGAATTTTAGCCCGAAAAAAAGTTTAAATATTAAAACAAAAACAGAATTAAAAAAATGTGTAGCAAAAAATACACCAGCGACTTCAAAGCTCATATAAAAATTTAGGAGAACCGTTAAATGTCAATGTCATCGTACCCGCAATTTCAAGTATTTACATGCATACGTATGTCCCTTAGGGTGGTCCAAAAGTGCAGGCGAAAAAGAAAAGTCGGAATTTTTATGCTCTCACCCCCTAGGATTGTTCTATACTGAAAAAAATATCAGTATTAAAAAATGGTTAAATCAACAATTGGGTATTATTATTGAATGTCTCTTGAAGAGAACCACAGTTTTCCGATCGAAAATATTGATTTTCAAGAATTCTATACCATTTCTACGAAAAACTTTGGAAAACTTTGAGCGCTTTGAGCGACCTCTAAATATTTTTTTTATTTCAAAATAAAAAAATAGAGTTGTAATTTCTTTCGATATAGAACAATCCTAGAGGGTGAGAGCCTTACAATTCCGACTTTACTGTTTTTTGGACCACTCTAATGTCCATATTACTATACATATGGTAAAAAGAATGGTTATTGTCCTTACGAATATTAAATAACAAGGTACGAATGTTTCTGAAATTTAATTATACTACTTATATGTATGCATAAAACTCGTTAACAAATTTTTGAGAGCAAACGTAAGTAGTAATTTGCAGGTGTTAACAAACTCTCAAACATATGTATTTCTTTATTTAAATTTTTCACTAAGATACAATGATTTAAGATTATATGTGTATATATATATGTACTGGAAAACTTTCATATATTTTTAGTATTAC
>NW_016215315.1:0-1697 GCF_001687245.7 Rhagoletis zephyria | reverse complement strand
CGCACGGAACCATCCTCCTTTCCACTTCTGCGCACGGAACCATCCTCCTATTCAATACGTCTACGGTCTGGAAATCAACATATATGCCCATTCGCGGCTAGCCTCCCTCTGATAATTATTTAGTATTTTTTTTTTTTAATTTAAAGTAATATACGTTAATGCTTCCCGGCAATATACGTACAAATGTATTTATATTGTAGTCGCCTTCCCTCTCACTGAAAACGAGCTTTACGGTTTTCTGCACCGCATTATCCTTTGCCAAAAATTTACTACAATGGTGAGGTAGTTTGAATGCCTGCAACTCTCCGCAGTAGATTCTGGCTCCTACTCTGTCCATCAATATTGAGCCACCTGTGAAGATATTAAAAATTCGATGGCCAGCTGGCATGTCTTTTCGCCACCTTCTTCTGCGGTTATGGCCTGGCGCCGTTTCTCTGAATTTAGTCATGAAGCCTTGGAGTCTTGGCGTAAATTCACTTGTCGCAGCCAACCCTATTGCAGACTTTGTTGCAATATTCTTCAGTCTGAGGTTTTATTAGCGGCAGGTTCAGCATCATTTCTAAAGCGGCCATTAGAGTTGTCTTGCCGCCCTCGCTGTGCAGTGCAGGAGATGGACCTCAAGAAAAACCTTGCCTTTTTTGCACTGACCGTTTTTCTGACTTTTCCGCCCTCTCCCAGCACTGAACTTCGACAGCAGTTTGTTGTCCAAGATTATCTCTAGGAATTTCGTATATTCTTTCGGTGTCACCCGAGTAGCTCAGTCTTATATTACATTTAGAGAGTTGCTCAACGCGCTACTGATAGTACGTATGTTGATACTTCGAAGCCGGCTAGTCGTGGCGTCTTTCTATCAAATTTCTTTGGCAGCTGGTCACACTAGCAAGAGGCGCGGGGTATCAAAAAAATTTAATTGAAAACCGCAAAGTAAAATTTGCATCGCTTACTTATTCTTAAAAAAAAATACAGTAGCGGACCTTTTAAAAAGTAACAAAGAGAGCTTGGTTAAAGTACATTTATCGTCATTAAAATGTTTAGTATTTCCGCAAATAAATGATTTATATAGTTTTTTAATGCCATTAATTACGATGCTTCTAACTCCAATCCATTGAATTGATTTAAATTATTTATTCGCAATAAAATATCATTACAACATAGTAAAAATAATTTACTCAATAATTGCTAGTAAAATATTTATTGATTTTTTTACATCTTATTACGAACCTTCTTACTGGTCATGGAACCACTTTGTTTGCGTGAGAAACAAATTCAAAGCAACTAATTGTCATATCGAATTCCAAACCTCTTTCAATTGCAAAACGAAAAAAAAAATTAATCAGACAGCAGCAGTTGGCAAATAAAATGCACCCACCNTCCGTAGCGCACCTTGAGTTGAGGTGATGGCAATAATAATAGAAAAAGAAAAAAAAATCTGGCTTACAATTAAACTGCAGAAAAGCAATAACAAATGAAGTACTAATAATAAAATTAGAAAAAATTGCAAAAAAAAAAAATAAAAAATGCGAACAAATAAACAGCATCAATCAAGTGCGCCAACCATGATGTTCTAATTTGACAAAAAGCTCGCATTGCTGCGCATAACCACATGCATACATATGTGCGCAAATACACTGTGGACGGATGCTTATAACTATAACATAGCTGGGCAAAACGCTACTCGCGAGTAGCGTCTGCGTCGC
>NW_016215314.1:0-1697 GCF_001687245.7 Rhagoletis zephyria | reverse complement strand
CAAACCGAATTTGACAAGAGATGACGGAAAATCGTTCCACATTACAGCAGATTGTAAAGATCTTAGATGCAGCTAACTCGATCATGTTAGCCAGCTTTGCTACGGCAATTGCATACCTTGGCCATGAATATTCCTGGCCTACAACCGTTCGTCGGTTTGGGCCGAGACCAACCCGGAATATGCTGCAGTCATCTGCGAGTCTATTGGGCTCTCGCAAATATAGTTTGTTCCTGTTGGAGCTATCTATGAACCGATGACCAGAAGCGTGTGCCCAATAATGTCTCCAACGCTGCCTGGGATGTTGAGCTAATTGCTCGCTTTGTATGTTTTTGCAGGTGGATTAGTTAGATTGCATTTTAGCATCTTTTAGCATCCCCCTTTGTAAACAGAAGTAGTTTAGTTTTGGAGATATTAAGTCCAGACCCCATCTTTCTGCCCACATTGCGGATTGTAGCGTCCCACTCACCGTCGAAATGAACTTCCCTGTCTAAGTCATCTGCATACGCAGTAATATTAATAGCTTTCGATACAATGGGAAGCATGGGAACAGTTTCGGTCTAAACCCATTGAAAGCTCTCAGGAAACTATCAGAAAGCATTTCTGGCAGGCAAGTAACGTAATTGTTTTATTTATTTCTTAGAAAGAAATTTTTTTAAAGGAATAATTTCTTTTCTTTTTAGTTTGGATTTTATGCTTTTAAATTAATTTTTATGATATTAAAGAACGTTTACACAAATATATGGAATTATATCAAACTATAACATATTTGGAGTATAATAAATATGTATTATTAACAATAATTCAGGTTTTTCCATTATCTTAAAGATTCAGCAATTTTAAATTTTATGCCGACATCATAAACTCGTCGTAGAGTATTTGTACGAATTTTCATTACGAACGGATTCAATGAAGGCTCTCTACGAATTTCGAATTTACGTTCATAGCCATTCGGATTCTGTGAGAGCACTTTCGTAGATTTCACGAAAATCGAAGCTACGATGGATTCTGTCATAGCCCTGTGTATAATTTTAAGTTACTCATACGCCCCGTTGGAAAATTTATGGAGTGGTAAGAGGGAGTGGGAAGGAGCAGGGAGGACGATAGAAAACAAAAATGAAACGGCTTTGAGTGCTTTCAGGGAAATAAGTATTCTATGCAAAATATATGGCCCTGATCGAATGGAGGAAAAAACAGGACGCTCACGAGTTCAATGGGAGAAACAGATACCGGAGATGCAAACCTTTGGTTGCGAAGGAGAGAAGCGATTGCTGGAGCTTTTTGAGTTCGGCCTTGGATCGTTTCTCTAGAGTACAATACATACTTCGACGCCCAAATAAAAAGAGCATAACCTCTAAAAATGGCAATGGAATTGTTCTTTCTTAGCACCGAACCTTTAGTATTGTTGGCTGGTTTTTTTTATTATAAAAGACAATTAGGGCTTAGGGACTCGAAGAAAGAATGCCTAACAAATGTGAAAGCAGGGGCTGCAGTTTAAAACCAGAGCATTGAATCTCATTTATTTAAATTAGATATTTAGACGAGCCCACAAACTGTATTCGAGAGAAGCACTGAAACAAGTAATTTTTAGGCAAAAAATATAACCGACTTCTCATATAAAAATTTAATTTAACACCTTTCCTTTAAAAGAAGAATTATAGAAACCGGTTAACGTGGTCCAAAGTTATGCGGTAACATAC
>NW_016215313.1:0-1697 GCF_001687245.7 Rhagoletis zephyria | reverse complement strand
GTTTTTTATTGTGGTCTCCTTGTGACTATATATTTGCTTTCCAATTGTATCGAATCGCTGCCGTATTACCCTGCGTGGTGTCGTCGTCGTAGTCGTCGTTGTCAGTTGCAGGCGTGCTGCGTGCGAATGGCAGTGGCAGTGGCGGCTTGCTGTCAAAGGCATAGCCACTGATCCGCGTTGACCGTCAGTCAGGCGATTGCTTACTTGTTCTGTCTTGATTTTTCGCCCGCAGACATGGTTCATTAATTGGTGTCAACAAACGTGGAATTGGCTTCTGTATTACTCCAGTCGCCGTAGCCGCAGCTAAAAGAACCGTTGTGCTTTGTCTGCTTTGTTCACGTATCGGTGATTGAATAAATGTTAAATTACGAAAAAAACGACAAGTAATTGTATGCATTCATGTAAAGAAAATAATTGACGAAATTAATTACGCGTTGTCAGTCTTTTCATGACAATGGCGAGTCAATGTCGCCATTTTGTTGTTGACTTATTGGCGCTTCGGTGGCAATGGCTATGGCTTACTGATTCGCATTCTTGGTTTTTTTTTTTTTGAATTGGCGAGACGTTGACTTAGAAACCTTCGCTTTGGAGAAAGTGAAATGAATAGCTTTTCTTTAATTTTTTTTTGTGTGCAACTCTGGCATAAAATATCATTTAAATTGGCAATACCTATATCGTTCTTGTGTAATCGTTTTTATTCAAATGAATATGTAAAGCGAATAACCCGGAATAACTTTTCGCAGAGAAAGTAAACTAGCTCATCTTAGAACGGCAAAAAAACGGCAAATTTTGACATAAAGCCTAGTCGTTTGTCTTTGAGTTTGGAGGGGTGCTTCGCTAACTTTATATAAAGTTAGCAAAACACCTTATAACTAACAAAATACCAGAGCGACAAAATTATTTTTTCCACAACTAATTAACGGCAAAAAAACGGCAAATTCATGTGTATATGCGACATTTTTCGCTTGATGTGGTTTCGCTAACTTTATACACACCAATAAATGGTACCCCAAGGGGCAGTTTTTAATTTACTAGTCCAAGTGTATGTAGTTTAACATAGGAGGTCAGAAGACCTCACCCATCCAATGATTATTGCATTTTATGAAATGCAACCTGCATATTTGAGTGGTTGCCCTTCGTCTCCGCAGAGCAGAAGTCGTAAACCTATTCCGGTACAGAAGCGTAACATTTCATTACAATTATGTACATATATCCTTTGCTACTGTAAATCATATTATTTAAGTAAGACTTTCCTTCAGCTGGTGTAAATAATTACAAGTGCCACTGCGCTGCTCTAAATCCTTAGATTCACAAGCATATATAATCAAATGAGCATTTGCCACAAAATCGCATTTCACAGCAAAACACTTCAAAGTCAAGCGGCCGCCGCTCTACAAAACAGCGGCGAGTCTTTGTTGTCCACCATGAAGAGACCAATACATACATACATATGTACATGCGAGTATGAACAATATGAGCTTGGAGTATTTCGAGTAGCGAAAAATCATAAAATTACATAATAGCCAGATAATCAGCTGTCAAATGGCATTGCAAATTTTTCCAAAAGTGCCGCTACGCAACGCAGCTGCTGCACAGCAAAGAAAAAAAATTTAAATAACAAAGAAAATAATGAGAGCGCAAAATACTACATAAACACTTAATAATGATGCTGTCGGCGGCAATGCAATCACTCACAC
>NW_016215312.1:0-1697 GCF_001687245.7 Rhagoletis zephyria | reverse complement strand
GGAAGGCCTCCTCTGCGTTGGAAAGACCAGGCGGAGAAGGACTTGGCTTAACTTGGCATTTCCAATTGGTGTCAGTTAGCACAGAAGAGAAATGACTGGTGTGCTGTTTTGGACTCGGTCAAAATCGCCAATAAAGAAGAACTCTTTTTAAAAAAGTGAAGCCTTATTGCACATCTGCAGTCAAAGCCTTTTAATTTGACACCTCATTTAGGAAAATTGAACGAACGGTGCGGATATGATGGCATTGATTATTTTATAATTTGAACAGGTGGCAACTCTTTTCGAAAAAATCAAACCAGTGTGTACATCTGCAGGGCCAAGCCCTTTAATTTGACAACCCATTTTTTTAAATCGTTCCAACGGTGCAGATCCTTTATCCTAGACAAAAAAATACCTTCGCGTATTATATATATACAGGCATGTTCCGAAATTCGAAAATTTGAAATCGACTCGATTTCGATAATTTCTTCGATGGTTTTTAACCTAAAAAATTACAAGTCACGCATTAAAATGATTGTTTTCATATCGCTACTGCTTCTTTCNTTCGAAAATTTGAAATCGACTCGATTTCGATAATTTCTTCGATGGTTTTTAACCTAAAAAATTACAAGTCACGCATTAAAATGATTGTTTTCATATCGCTACTGCTTCTTTCACAGTTTTCAGTGAGAATATTCACTCCTTTCATCAGATATAATTAAAAAATATTTGGCAAATCGACTCGATTTCAAAGTTTCGAATTTCAGAACATGCCTGATAGATTATGTACATGTTTTTTGAAAAATAAAAAAAATATTTTTTTATTTTTATTAAGCGCGCCGTGTTACAGAAGCGCATCCTTATATCGGCGACTGACGGCATATAATAATAGATTGGCGCTTACACATACGTTAGTGTTTGGCCGAGCTTCTCCTCTGACTTGTGGCGTGCGCCTTGATGTTGTCACACAAAGCGGAGGGACCCACAGTTTTATGCCGACTCCGAACGGCGATTGTATTTTTATGAGAAGCTGTTTTTCATGGCAGAAATACACTCGGAGGTTTGCCATTGCCTGCCGAGGCATATGTAACAGGAAAATTCTGACTACCATTTTTGTAATTACAATAATATTCTGCACTTGTTAACTGAATTTGAGATTTTATAAAATGCTTTCGCGATGCAAAGATTTTGTACAACTTCAACGCGTGACTGATGCGCTCGGTTGCAGGATTTAACGCTGCGTTTACGTAAGACAATTTGAGACAAGACATAGAGAATATGTATTAGTTGTCAAATTGTTGTGTAAAGTAGGCGTCCAAACAATTATAAAGACAATACATTTTTCTGCAACCGCCGTTATTGTCGTTTGACGTAAATTTCATATTATTTACTAAAATATACAACCACAAACCACTTCATAATTCTGCGATTTTGTATTGCCTCTTTTTCTCAAATTAACCAAGACGTGCCCGAATTGTCCAATTTACTCTTCAATTCACTGTCTTCGAAAAATCAAAGCCAGTGACGAAGACAATTGTCTTTGTGTGTGTGTATTAGTGAGAAAGTGTGAATGTATTGCTATTGTCTTGGCAACCCTGTAGCTCTGCTGGAGTTTTGCTGGTGAGTAGTGCTGGTGATTCCATGCATCACCGATGGTTAGGCAATTCGGTAGCGACAGGTTATGCGACGCTCGTATTGAAAATATCACATACTAGCGA
>NW_016215311.1:0-1697 GCF_001687245.7 Rhagoletis zephyria | reverse complement strand
CCAACAGATGCACGAAAAAAAATATAAATATGTATGTAATGTATACATAGTTACAACCGAAACCCAGCCCATTTTTTGAACTGGCAGATGCGTTTAGTTTTCTTTCATTTGTTTGCTTTATCATTTAGGATGTATGTATGTACATTTGTACATATGTATGTTTGTATGTGTAAATGTGCAATAGGCAGGCAGCTACGTATAAAATAGAATTAATGCATTAGACATAAAAATAATTTCTAAATTGCTAGCAGCTGATATATGTATAGGCAGAGCAATTGACGACAATGAATGTTTGTAATGAAGATCAGCATGATCACGCACACTGTTGCAGAGAACTTTAAATTTAATTTAAATTTTATTTTTGGCTTTGGCAATTCAAAGGCAAAAGTCGCTGACCGCTTAAGTTCTTCGAAATTGGCGAACTGGTAGGCACATACTAGTTAATGAACTGGTTTTGCTTTTTACTGCAGCGAAATATCAAATAGAATTCGAATATCTGTAAATAGTTTGAGCTGTAAAAAATGAAGAATTTTTGGAGAGGCGCAGAGAATATTGTTTTTTGGACTAAGACTTTACAGAACACCAAATATTTCGATTATCACCTCCATGACTATTGCTTCTGCTGTGTGAATTTGCGGGTTGTTAATGTGAAAAACTGATTTATCCAGACTTACGGCCGGTTACTCAATGTCTGGTAACATTAATATGCGGTTAAACGTCGTTATCGGCGTCTTCGACTCCATGCATACAACAGGGAGTCGGTAACGTCGATAATTATGATTAACCGGAGATTAGTGTTAACCAGACATTGAGTAACCGGCCCTTAGGGCCGTCCTTTAGGGCCGGTTGTTCAATGTCTGGTTATCATAACCACTACACTATCGACGATTTCGACATCATGCATGTAACATGTGATCGATAAAGCAGTCGTTGTACTTAATCGGAGCTTCTACCTCCGATTTGTGCTAATCAGACATTGAACAACCGGCCCTTAGACTGCCTGATAAAGTGATGCTTTGACCGCCTGTCAAATTTGTCGCTGAAATGCTTATAACAGGCAATCGATAAAAAGTCAATAAAGCAGACCGGCCCTTCAACTTTTAGTAGGCAGTCCAGAAAACTGCCCTTTATGCTTTATAGACAGAGCGCAGCGTTGATCCGGATCAACTCCTTAATTGGGAATTATCTCGGGAATTAACTGTTGTTGATCCGGATTAAGTCCTAGAGTTAATTCCCAAACTTAACTCGGATCAAGGGAATATTCGATGACAACACTGACCAAAACTCAGAGAGCGTAGAATACAGAGATAGAGCGAAACTAGCATGGACATATAGCTTTTCATCGGTAATGCAGTCATCATACTGATTCAGATTGGAATCCATTTAAAATTGAATAAGAACTTCTTTAAATTAATACGGTGACTGCATTACCGACGACAAGGTGGATGTTCATGCTAGTTTTGCATTTTCTTTGTGTTCTACGCTCCCTGAGCAAGGAAATACGCGAACAAAGCAGCCAACTACTTCATCCGCGGTAGTCGAGTGGTGAGAGCTGCGTACTACAAGTCTTCAGACCCCAGGTTCAATCCTCGGTTGGAGCGATTTCCAAAAAAAATTTGTTTTTATTGTTACTTAATTTTTTTTTAAGTTTATTTGATTAATATATTTAATTTTACTTTATTTTATTTTCGTTTGTT
>NW_016215310.1:0-1697 GCF_001687245.7 Rhagoletis zephyria | reverse complement strand
TTAATTTGAGAAAATGCTTAATTTGAACTTTGACCTTTAATAATTGTTGCAGTTGTTGTTTCCGAAAAAAAATAAATATACCGTTATGTTCACCTCAATGGTCTCTATCGATCCTATTTTTTTTTTTTTTAATTCGAGATTTGGTGGTATTGTGCATTTGTTCCTTTATTTTTTTAGGTACATAGTAAGGTGAAAGTTTTGTGAANTGTCCCATATCCTGGGCCACTCTTTAACCCCTCTTATTAGCTGCCTCTTCTCCTCCTCCTCGAAATTTAAAACTCGCTTTCGCCGCTTTGATGTTGTAGGAGTGTTTTCCATTCCTGAAATGTATACAGCCGGATTCTGAATAGAAACTCCCTAGGAATTTTTCCTCATTTCTCTTTCCTCCTATCATGAATAAAAATTCCCTGAGGATTTTTCCTCTTTTCCCTATTCTCCTATTTTAAACGATCTTCGAAAAAGGGAAAATGTATTTCGGGAAAAAAGTAGGTATTATGAATGTCAAAAAGGAGGAGAATTGATTTCGTTATTCTGGGAGAATTTTCACCGGTATTTTAAAAGGGAACTGCTACAAAAATGTAAGTTAATTACAATTTAAAGGAAATTTGATGTAATAAAACGTTTAAACCTTTCATTTTAGGTCCAAAACAGCAAATGAGAATCAGGTAGAAATCTTAATAAGCCTAATGGAAGCTAGGTTATTTTGGTTTATTACATGAAAATGCGCGATTGAAATAAAAATATTTCAGCTCACATGTGTAGTTAAAATACTAAATTTTAATTTATTACTAATATTTAAATTTCCGGAGCACTAGTTTATTAATAATGCGGCTTCCAAAATTCACAGTGGCAACTGGACCTAGCAAAGGGTACCCTTTGTTATTTGCACACTTATTTTGGTTTATTACATGAAAACGCGCAATTGAAATCAAAATATATCAACTCACATGTGAAGTTAATAGATTGAGCTTTAATTTAAAACACAGATTTGAGATTTCCGCGCATTAATTTATTAACAACTTTAATCTGAAATACTCTTTTATGTGAAACACACTTTTATGTGTAAAACACGCAAATTAAATGACGGCAGTTGAGCTGTCAAAATAACTGTCAAACAGCTCTTCGAAAGTTCGAATTTCCTGCTCCCCAATTTTCGGGGAAAATGCTGCTCCCTGGCGGTTTCGAATAGGATTTTATTTTCGAGAAAAGTAATCCTCGGGAAAATTCAGAATTGGGCTGATAATAAAATACAAATACAAATAGAAATTCAATGTTTTTTACTTACTTTCTCATTCGGCTGTCACTTTCATTCAAGAAATAAATAAAACTCGATATGTTTCTTCGATAAACCTGTGTTGCCATATTCAAGTTTTATAAACAAGCGAAAGAAAAAAATAAATTTCTTAAGAACTGGATACTACTTCAAGAAAATTTGACGCAAGAAAATTTCTTTGCCATTTCTTGTGTGTCAAACGGGCATATATTTCTGTTGCAAACCTGGGTTGCCTTGTGCTCTTTTTTCACAAAAAAATTTAGAAAACCGTAGTAGAAAGCGTAATAAATTTCTTAAGAAAGTAAAAATAAGCTTTTTATTTTATAATAATAATAATATAATAAAGGNGTTTTATAAACAAGCGAAAGAAAAAAATAAATTTCTTAAGAACTGGATACTACTTCAAGAAAATTTGACGCAAGAA
>NW_016215309.1:0-1697 GCF_001687245.7 Rhagoletis zephyria | reverse complement strand
GTCAATTTATCATTGTTCATAACTGTACTGGCCGAAGAGTCAATCAGCACAAAAATTTCACCGCGAAAATGCTGTGGGTAGGAGACTAAGCCACCATCTTGCTTATTATCGCGCTCTTTTGGCATATTAGCACTAACTGTATTTGATACCACTGAACCTTCACTGCCTACTGACCCTAACCTCAAATCACAGTCCATTGTCGTATCAATATTATTTGCATTATTATCTGCTAAGGAGTCCTCACAGATTCTTACAATACCATCCTTGGACAGCTCGTAAAAGCCAGTGACATCCTCGCTTTCAGTTATTTTAGCTTTTTTGGATGTGCCNCTTTTTTGGATGTGCCACTAGTGGCATTTTTCACAAAAGACGCCACCGACTTTCGTGTCGGTGACGCCATTTTGCTAGAGTGTGCCTTAAACGGCAGCTTCTTTTTCTTTTTTGCCGGCAACCTGAGGCAATCTTTTTTCCCTCAATCCAAGAAAAATATGACAATAAAAAATTTAGCCAGGACCACTCACCTGAGTTTGTTAACACTAATTATAATTTTGGCGACGACCGAGTTAATTTAAGTATAGAATTAAAGTTTATAAATTAGCGCGGCCCACACAAAAAGCCTTTGTCAAAAAACACTAGAAAATTCTCACAAGCACAAAAAGTGGGATAACTGCGAACTATAAGCGAACAGACGCGACCAAAATCCGAATGTTAGCCGTATTGCGTTAGGTTTTTGGCATTTTTTTCCATGACAGTCAAGATTTTTTTCGAATATATTTTAAGAGACTTCTGCAACCTTGCGGAGTGTTTATTTTTAATGTGATTCATCTCTGAAAATTTTCTTTCGGCAGCAGCACTACTGTGCAGTAAAGCAGCTCACGTCAAAATATACTCTGCCAAGTTGTTAAACATACACCTTTCCAAAACTTTTTTGTGGTCCTTAATCTATCCCCTGATTTGGGAAATCAAAAATGATTCCGCAAGGAATGTTAAGGAGTAAAAGAGACAACTTCTGTTACGCTTTGATATACAAAACCTTGGTGGTTGCCTTAGAAATAGTTGAGCAAAAATTTAAAAAGTTACCATATTATTTTTAATAAATTCTTAATGTGAATGGAAAAAAGTAAAAAAAAATCGGAGCATATTTAAGTCAAGCGGAGTAGGGAGTAGATTTTTAATTTAAAAACAAAATCGGAGTAAATCTACTCTAATCATATATTTTGCAATTTAACACAATAAAACCGCGTTTCCTGTCAAAAAAGTTATTACTGAGAAAATTTACTATTTTACCGTTTATTTTATCCTCGCATTCGGCCTGGTTTACCTTTACTTGAGAAATTTCATCGTCGCTGGGAATGCAGAATCTTGTATTATATCATTCTTTGTTACCATATACTAAATATGTGGTAGATTTCAGACCTTGAGTGGTAGATGTGGTAGATGCTCAAAAAAAGTGGCAGATCTACCACAATGTACCGATAAATACCTAATAAATAACGTGGCCAGCGCTTTTTTAATTAAAATTTTTTATTGACTTGATAACTATTCTTATTTCATTTTAGCAATAAATAATAACACCTATTTAAGAAACTCTTTTCATGAACAATTGCGAATTGAGCATTATGCTGCTAAATTTTAATAACTATTTTATTGTTTTGTGTAACGTTGCCAGTGCCCAAATTTTGTGAGCAAAAATTGTC
>NW_016215308.1:0-1697 GCF_001687245.7 Rhagoletis zephyria | reverse complement strand
GTAGCTGGTGGCTACTTTGGGCCAAAGAAATTCTTTTTCTCGGTATTGAACGCAATACAGCCCAGGTGTGTTGAGAAATAGCTTTTGTACAATATTTCCGAATAAAACTAGCGCTTGAAAACTTTAATAAAATTCCACGTGTTAACACTTCACCTGGGGAAGATCGGGGCGCCGTAGTAAGCGTATGCGTGCACTACCGATCTGATTGAAATCCACGAGAAAAANAAATCCTATAGGAGATGGCACCCAAATGGGATACAATTGGTGTCCGAACCCAAGGCAGCTCTACTCTTCTTTTCCTCGTACATACGACAAAGAGGATGGGTGGCAACTTTATACGCAAAATGAAATGCGGTTTTCTCGTAGCTGGTGGCTACTTTGGGCCAAAGAAATTCTTTTTCTCGGTATTGAACGCAATACAGCCCAGGTGTGTTGAGAAATAGCTTTTGTACAATATTTCCGAATAAAACTAGCGCTTGAAAACTTTAATAAAATTCCACGTGTTAACACTTCACCTGGGGAAGAGCGGGGCGCCGTAGTAAGCGTATGCGTGCAATACCGATCTGGTTGAAATCCACGAGAAAAAAAGGGTGAAGTTAATCGGTACTTCAAAAAGGAAACCTCCTTTGGCGGAAAACTTTCCTCTCCCAAGTTGCCAAAAGAAAAATACAAAGCAATAAACGTCCTCTTAAAGCAAATTCTCCACTGACGTTTACTCTTGCCACAAGAAAAAAACTAACGATAGGTGGCGACACCAGCTGCCTGAAAATATCAGAATGAAATGGTGTTGCCAGCTTATGGGTTCGACTTCCATTTCTAGTGCACGTTATCTTTGTAGGGCGACAAGCGACACTACAATTCCTCCCCCGCCAAGATCACACTTTACGTGGAAGCAACCAGCGTGGTGATCAACGCTTGGAGCGAACATTTCTCCAATAATAAGGAAACTATTGCTTTATATCCTTGGCGTGAAATTTACCAACAGGGCGGCCTTGCAAACCCTCAAGCTCATAGTAACAATTGCCAAGTTTACGTCTTATTCTAGCCTTTAGGAAAGTGGGAGCTAGCTTCGCGGTGAGACCTTTGGAAAAATTACTTTGCTGGAAATTACGACGGTACACTTCTTGGCCGACCGCGAAAGACACATTCCGACACCTCAAGTTATAAGACCTTTCATTGCGGCTGTGCTGGTTTCTCATACAGTCAGCCGCTTTTGTTCTCAAAATATTAAATGAATCGTCCTTATCAAAACGAACTGAACGATCCTCAAGTACGCTTGACTTGCGAAGAAGCTCGTACGTAGATCCATGGGTGATCATATGTTGGCCAAAGACAAGTCGATACGGGGTGGTGTTAATGGCAGTGTGGAAGCTCGAACGCAGCGAACAGCAAATACTACTGAGTTGAGCGTCCCAATTGGACTGGTCAGGGTGAATGTACGCTTTTATAGCCGACAGTACGGAGCGGTTTACCCTTTCGGAGGCGTTCGCTTGAGGAGCATAAATAGCAGTGTACGAGTGGTGGATTCCATATTTATCAAGCAACGCGTTAAAGACCGTTGATTTGAACTGAACTCCGTTGTCAGATACCATCACCTCGGGCACTCCGAAGCACTGGAACAAATCTTTCTCCATAAAACGCACAATAGATTCTGCTGTCATTTTCCTGACAGGCCTCAAAAAGGGAAACTTTGAGAA
>NW_016215307.1:0-1697 GCF_001687245.7 Rhagoletis zephyria | reverse complement strand
CTTGAAGGCATCTTGGACTCCATTTGTCTTCGTTGCATTATAAAACTCATCGCCCCGAATCTGGTGAAAGGCTGTTTGGAGGTATGCTTCCTCGTTCACACATACTTTTTCATGCTTTTTGACTAAAATTTTCTCCAAAAGCTCACACTTCGCCGCACACATTTTGAAGAGTACGCAGAAGTTACAAATAGATACGCGAAATTAACAACGACATACATANGTTTTGGCTTGTAATACATATACAGTGGTCATTATAAAGCTAAAAATTCGCATTTATTTACAACAACAATGCTGTTTACATACCTCTATATTCAGTCCGGCGGCCACGGGGAAAACTTTCATTGCCGGATTTTCCTTTGGTGTATAGCGATAAAATTCTCGACGTCCTTTATACCATTTTACCGAATATAAAGTATCATNTGCGCCAGCTCACGTAAGTCATATTTTTCCGAAATATTTTTGTGCAAATCTTAAAAAATAATAGATTTTACAATGTTAATGGAAAAACAATACCATTTTTTTTTTTTTTTTTGAGTGATGCACTCTAATGTACACAAGCACGTGCAAATCACCACGATTGATTCTATTGATTTTGGCTTGTAGTACATATACAGTGCTCATTATAAAGCTAAAAATTCGTATTTATTTACAACAACAATGCTGTTTACATACCTCTATATTCAGTCCGGCGGCCACGGGGAAAACTTTCATTGCCGGATTTTCCTTTGGTGTATAGCGATAAAATTCTCGACGTCCTTTATACCATTTTACCGAATATAAAGTATCATTTTCCATATCGTAATTGCATATGAGCAATGCATTGCTGCCACGTTTCACCGCTTGTGGTATTGTAACCGAAACATCCTTGAGTCCAGCAATGAAATCTGAAAAAAAGGAAGGTAGGGAATGTGAAAAATATCTACCACAAAAGTATGAAAACTTGAAACTTGGACGTGTATATGCACATATGTAACCGTGTCAAGCTTTGCATTCTCTTTGATTTTTTTGTTAAGTGAAAACTTTTAACGCTGAGCGTAAAACCTGATACGCCACACCTGCTGGCAAGCTGAATTGCTGGCTGAGTACTACCCTTCCTAAGGGAGCAGACATAAAAAAGCAATGCAAAATAGTTGTAATTTTCTTCACTGTAAATATTTCGAAACTGCAAGGGCAGTTATATCAGACACAGTAGCAGCTTAAAAGCGTAAAATGTAACGAATATGCCGCAGCGCCTGAGCAGTTATCAATTTCTACGTGCAAACGCTGTTCAGTGGGCATTAGCTTCTACTATAACTATTGCCCTGTACCTGCGCTCACATATTTATGCACGAATTTATGGTAACCCCATTTTTCTGCTAGTTTTATTAAAATTTTCGTGCCATATTCCTTTGGCGTATCGCATTGGCTTTGATCAGAAATTACGAGTTGATTGCCATGTCGAAGTTTTGACCAGCCATNAAAAACCTGATACGCCACACCTGCTGGCAAGCTGAATTGCTGGCTTAGTACTACCCTTCCTAAGGGAGCAGACATAAAAAAGCAATGCAAAATAGTTGTAATTTTCTTCAATTTAAATATTTCGAAACTGCAAGGGCAGTTATATCAGACACAGTAGCAGCTTAAAAGCGTAAAATGTAACGAATATGCTGCAGCGCCTGAGCAGTTATCAATTTCTACGTGCAAACGCTGTTCAGTGG
>NW_016215306.1:0-1697 GCF_001687245.7 Rhagoletis zephyria | reverse complement strand
CAAGAAGATCCCTTAACTTGGTGAAAGTATAGCCGCAAAGAATTTCCAACTTTGTTTACACTGGCAATGAAGTATCTCTGCGCGCCACCATCCTCAGGAACTCGGAAAGAGTATTTGGTGCATCGGGTAACATTTATGTTGAAAATAGAAATAGGTTGTTGCCCGATAATGCGGAAAATTTGATAACTAATTAGATACTATTAAATTGGATTACAAAAATACAAAATCTGGGTTAAATTTCTAAATTGAATCTTCTATTACCGATATCCGGAATCCGGCCGGATATTAGCCAGTATCCGGCCGGATAACCGGATAACCAAAAAACGGCCGGATAGGCTGGATTCCGGATATCTACCGGATACCCGGCACATCCCTAGTTGCAACTATGAGCTGCTCAGTTACGTGGCTTTATAAATTATTAACTCCAGTTTCCCTGCTCATCGGCAAGCCATTTTAAAAGCATCTCTTAGACCATTTCCTTCCCTACTAGGCATTTATAACCGCTTCCAGCTTTNTACCGATATCCGGAATCCGGCCGGATATTAGCCAGTATCCGGCCGGATAACCGGATAACCAAAAAACGGCCGGATAGGCTGGATTCCGGATATCTACCGGATACCCGGCACATCCCTAGTTGCAACTATGAGCTGCTCAGTTACGTGGCTTTATAAATTATTAACTCCAGTTTCCCTGCTCATCGGCAAGCCATTTTAAAAGCATCTCTTAGACCATTTCCTTCCCTACTAGGCATTTATAACCGCTTCCAGCTTTTTGATAAGACGAATAATTCATTCATATATCCGTAGCTTTGTAAATAAACTTTCACTTGTAATGAATACATATGTGCATTAGGGTGGTCCAAAAAAAAGTAAAGTCTGAATTTCAAAGCTCTCACCCCCTAGGATTATTCCATATCGAAAAAATATACCCCCTATTTCTTTATTTTAATTCAAAGTTTATTTTAGTCCATGTATTTTATATGGGAAAAAACAAATTTTCATAGAAATGGTATAGAATTCTTGAAAACCAATATTTTTACATCGGAAAGCTCTGGCTATCTTCACAAGACTTCCGATAATAATTCCCAAATGTTTATTTAACTATTTTTTAATACTAAAGACGTATGTTTGTGAATACATTTTATACATAAACTTTTTAGCTTTTTGATGTTCCATATCAAAAATTATTCGAACTCGTACACATTGGTACTTGTAATTTTAATCTGCTAAAAGCTTTAAACTTAAAAATCATTTACATGCATAAGCAAATCAGTTGTGCTCGGTTTGCGGGCATAAAAAAAAACACTGCAAAAATACTCCAACTGAAAATGTTGTGCTTGAGGTGAATGTAAAAATTTCTAAAAAAAATTTGATGAACGAAGGATAAACTTCGACAAACTTGATGTCGCATGTGCGCACACAAATACGCAAATGAATATCTAAACCTGTAAACATAAATAAAGCACGCATTTACGGTAGAGTTCATTTTATGCACAAAAACATGCAAACACATACAGAAGTATCTAAGCGTCATCGTACATACATATGTAAGTATCCATCACGAGCATCAACATATTCCCTGTAGGGAAACCCCGAACTTTATCAAAACTTTTTCAAAAGCAGCGATATGTGGTACTTTTAAAAAAACCGTTTTAGAAATCTATATCTAAAATGACGAATTTAGAACTGGTTCAAAAC
>NW_016215305.1:0-1697 GCF_001687245.7 Rhagoletis zephyria | reverse complement strand
TCTGATCAATATACAAAGTATCAGCAGTTTACTACCACTTTTAGAACGGCGCTGCCATATTTTAACTCAAATAAAAACTTATTGAAACTGAAACAATTAAATTGAGAATTTAATAAAAAAATAATTTCCACTTAAATTAATTTGGTTATAAATTTACAATACAAAATATTTTAGGGATGCATCGAGTATACCAACGTTTAGCTAAGGAAAAACTAATAACGCTGATTTCAACTGTGGGCGTGACCTTTTGGCTCTTTATAAGCGCCAATAGCCTTTGATCGACTTTTTAAAAATTTTTATTTTTTTACCCCTTTCCAAAATTATATGCGACTTTTGCCCCCTTTCGGAGATTTTTTAGGAAATGTTAATAGAACCATGTTATTAGAAAATATTACTCCACTAAGTACGACAAAATACATCACTTAAAACTTCTAAAGCAAATGCAATTCTTCTCCTTGCAGCAACTAGATTTATCTGCATGTTAGTCTGTACGTAAAGTCAACAGATTTATTCTTCTACTAGTAAAGAAAAGCAATGACCCCTTTTTTGCGACCTTCTGAAAATTCTCAACGGCAACACTGGTGTGAAACAGTAACAAAGTTCTGTGGGGAAAGCTGGTGAATAATAGTTGTGTTCTCCAACTTTTCTGTGTTAAAACCTGTAAAACTGTCAAAAAGTAAAGGAAGCAAAAAAACCGAGTACGAAAATTCCTGTAAATTCTTGCAACTTCTAGCAAGTTAGGGAACGCAACTAATATTTTTACTATGGTGAGAAGGTTTCGCCAATTGGCTGTGTGAAATTAAATCTTTTTTGACAGCAGTAAATTTTTGACAACCGCAGTATAAAATATTTTGGGACTACAGCGGCCAAAAGTAGTAAAAACCGGTTTTGCGATTTCTAAAAAAGTAATTACGCAGATGCATAGCCAGCTAACCAAATCAAACTAAAAAGAATTTCTGATAAGAATGCATATTTCCAATTGTGACACGAGCTTAATGCAGAAGCAATGCGGAAAAAATGAATTTGTAAGAAAAAATTTTGATTTGTCGCAACATATAAAAAGCCAATCTGATTGGTGAGCAGTTTTTGAATATATCTATGTTCAAACATTGCTTTAAATTTTTATAAATCTTTTGAAATGTATTAAACAGTTTACCTTGAAATTCTACATAATTTTGTANATCATTAAATATGCGTGTCATATCTCATATAGTTCCAACTTCGAGAAACTGCGAGTTCAGCTTCTATTCTTCCTTTTATAGACCCACCTCCTGTAAAATTTACTGAATTTTTATTGTAGAGCTGAAAGGAAAGACTCTGGTATGTACATAAAATGAATAAAAAAGTGGAAATTAAAGAAAGTGTAGGTATTAATGACTCGCCAATCCATCAATCGCAATCAACATTAAACCAAAAATAGACGCTTCTCTGGACGAGATCCGTTTTCGATGGCAAGAGTCCTGCTTGCCTTGGCTCAGCTTTTTTTCTATAAATTGTAGGTAAAATTTAATCTTTCAGTGTATTTAAATACATATCGCGCACATAATTTAGTATGCAGGTGTTGTAAATGTTTTCGTTTTGTCATTTGTAAAATGAAGAAATATGAACTTCTTTTGAAATAAAATAAATGTGCCTGTCCATTTTCTTCAAAATTCATAAAATTTACTACTTGGACCCAAAAAAGTTGTGTAGGAGGT
>NW_016215304.1:878-1698 GCF_001687245.7 Rhagoletis zephyria | reverse complement strand
TGACGGCTGTATTCGCACAGATTCCAGCAAGGTAGCAGCTATGAAGGAAGTCCCCCAACCAAAAACCCCAAAGCAACTCAGGTGTTTCTTGGGCATGACAGGATGGTATCGGATGTTCATCCATAATTATACGACGATTGCAGCACCACTACACGACTGCTTAACCAAGGACAAGATAAAGAAATTCAATATGACAGACGAGGCAATAACAGCGTTTGAACTATTAAAACAGAGCCTTATATCAGCGCCTGTACTAGTACACCCGGACTTCCACAGACGATTCTACATACAATGTGACGCATCGACTGAAGGGGTTGGGGGCGTACTGTTTCAACTGGACGAGGACGGTAACGAACGACCAATAGCGTATATGTCCGCTAAACTCAACAAGGCCCAAAGGAATTATAGCGTAACAGAATTGGAATGCTATGCNTTTTGTATATGTTTTCTTACATTTTGGCTATTTTAAACTATTTTTATTAATTTCATGCAGTTCTAACATCGTGAATACTAAACACAAGCTCGAAAGGCTGGTTTTACTTGTGAAAGAAAATCCCAATGCTCTGTTGGCACGATCTCTGAGAACAAAATCGTAGCGCTGTTGATAGTTTTAAAATATTTTAAATAGATTTGGCTCACAAACGCCTCTTTAGATGGTCGGAACTTTTTAATGAATCGGTAGACAAATTTCTTAAATATATTGTATATAAAAATATATTCGAAAGACTAATAAACTTAAATGTTTAAGAGAGCATTTGCTACTCCTGGCCAGTTTACTAAGCTCTCATCCTCTGACGAATCGTTGAACCAGAACTCGTTG
>NW_016215304.1:0-695 GCF_001687245.7 Rhagoletis zephyria | reverse complement strand
GTAGCAGAATTGGAATGCTATGCAGCTGTATTGAGCGTCAAGCGCTTCCGTCCCTACGTTGAAGGGTTACCCTTCACCATCATTACAGATCACGCCAGTCTTAAGTGGCTGATGCAGCAAAAATATTTGAGTGGGCGACTAGCACGATGGAGTCTCAAGCTGCAAGCATTCCATTTCGATATCCAACACCGCAAGGGCACCCAAAATGTGGTGCCAGACACCCTATCACGGATGAATATCGAAGAACTAAAACAAACCGAGAGGCTTCTGGACGTATCGCTAGACTCACCGTACTTTAACTCCGACGAGTACGTGGAATTGAAAGACAATATAACTAAGAACGGTGACAGACTACCGGACCTATGTGTATCAGACGGATTCGTTTTCAAACGGACGCAATTCAACCGGGGGGATGAACTGCAAGAAGACCGTACCTGGAAACTTTGGGTGCCGTCTGGATTGCGTATAGGTTTAGTGCAAGCTGCGCACAGCTCACCCTCAGCAGGTCATGGGGAAATCCTCAAAACACTGTGCGGAATTCGTGAAAAGTATTATTGGCCAGGGATGATCGCTGATGTACAAAAAGCGACAAAAAGTTGCGAAATATATAAAGGTAGCAAATCTCAGAACGTTTTCCGAAAACCGGCGATGGGCAACCAACAAATCACCGAGCGCCCTTTCCAACGTCTATACGT
>NW_016215303.1:0-1698 GCF_001687245.7 Rhagoletis zephyria | reverse complement strand
CATATGTGTAGGCGGGTGAGCGGAAAATTACTAATATTGATTCATTTATCAAAGCAAATATCACATTGAGTGGAAGCTTTAAACCTCTATTAAGTTTAGTGGTGAATACTTTTTATTTTTGCAGTTTTTTGTGCACTCGTTTTATACATATTGAATGCCTGGGTGCTTCTATTCAATGGCTCAGGAAAAATTTATCAGCAATTCGCAATACAGGTATTAATGTATGGTTGTTCTCTCCTTTAACTGCGCAACAATATCTACTTAAGTCATAAGTTGTCAGTGCATTTCTTATCATTCATTGCATATATGAAATTTAATAGGAGTTAAGTATACATACAATTTCCTTGTAATTGTCGTAGGAATTTAGCACTTATTTTTTAGCCCTTGGCATCGCCATCACAACTGTGTTCAGAGTAAAAAATTGTGTAATGGTCCTTAAAGTGTTGGCCTGTCATTCAAAGTCGCCCGATTTCATATAAAAAAAATATAAAGTGTTTGGGCAATAGTCAATCATACATAAGCTCAGATTAAACCGATTTGGACAGAAAAGTAACTTTCAAGCCAACTTGGGTTAACTCGACAACTTTCGCAGAATTTCGCTAACTCAGGCGTTTATGAAAAAAGTATATCAATGTAAAGTACTTATAATTCTTATGTTGGCATACAAATATTTCGAAAAAATTATTATATTTATATTTGCTTAAGTTATTGACAGTTATATTTTAAGGTATGGCAAAATTAAAGAGTTAATTCCTCCTAAACTACAATAGCGGTATGAAATTTGGCATTCTTGTAGATAAATGTTTACATTTCATCATACAAAAACAAAAACTTAAAATTGTTAATTTTTTGCGATATTAACGCTACTATGAAAATGCAGTTATGCAGAAAGATTAGCCAATCGATTATCTTCAATAATCTGTAAAAAAAATGCTGCCAACGGAACGATTTAAGGAGTTGCTGTTGCTCTGTGATAAAATGAGACACCTGCGAAATGTATCACGCCGAATTCTCAGGTTAAACTTTCTTGCAGGGAACAAGGCTAGCAAGCTTAGATATATACTATGTCAAAAAATGGTAAAAAAGGATTTGAAAAAGTTGGTTACCATCTTGTATGTTTATTTGAAGTTGGAACCATGGTATGTAAGGATCCTAAAATGACAATGTACATATAATTTTTACTTATTTTTCCAATATCTCTTTGCAATAAATGTTGAATCAAANATAAAATGGTAAAAAATTTTTACTTATTTTTCCAATATCTCTTTGCAATAAATGTTGAATCAAAGGAAGCACTTATATATATTTTAAATTATAAAATTATTAAAGAAAATGCAAAAGTTGAAATTTATAAAAAAAAACTTCACTAAAATATAGAATTTTTTAAGAATTTTTAGTAAAATTTTATGTACGAAGTTTTATAGCCCATTAAATTTTAGTGCGATAAAGTCTGATGCTTTGTATTTTGACGTTTTGGAATGCACCCATACTTTCAAGTGACTAAGACTTCGCGTTGATTTTTATTATTTTTTTTCTGACGGTGCTAGGCGCGAAATGTCAGGAAAAAAATTTTTAGCATGCAACGCGGGAAATTTGTACTTGTGAAATTTGTACTTTATTGGACTAAAATTTAATGGGCTATAAAACTGTACACCCACAATTTTTCTGAAAATTCTGAAAAAATATAATGTTTTTTTT
>NW_016215302.1:0-1698 GCF_001687245.7 Rhagoletis zephyria | reverse complement strand
CAGCGATGCGTCCATCGCCCCTTAGTTGAGCTGTTCCATTTGCGCTGCCCTTCTAATAGGCTGTTTTGCCGTGCATGGGTTCTCTGGAGCTCNTCTGGAGACTGTGCTGCATTGATATACTGTTGGAGCCTACGTCTCTGTTCGCTGAATCGTGGGCACGGTAGAGGTATGTGTTCCGGATCTACGATGTGGCCTTTTCGGAAGAAGTCACAGTACGGATGACTATCGTGTTCGTATTTGTAATGGTGAGCCTTGAAACAGCCATGACCGCTTAAAAATTGAGTTAGATGGAACTCTACTTCTCCATGAGACCTCTTGGTCCATCGTTCAATATCTGGAATACAGCGATGCGTCCATCGCCCCTTAGTTGAGCTGTTCCATTTGCGCTGCCCTTCTAATAGGCTGTTTTGCCGTGCATGGGTTCTCTGGAGCTCTCTCTTTGGCTTGAAAACAACATGACCGATTCTTTGGCCAAGATGTCAATTGGAAGCAGACCGGATATCAAGAACGCCGCGTTGTCTGAAACCGTTTTAAACGCGCTGCAAACACGTAGTGCAGATAAACGATAGGTCGCATTTAGAGCACGGTAATATGAACAGTGAAGCACTGCTTGATGCCATACAGGAGCACCATACATAATCTGACTTTTTACGACTCCTGCCAGAAGCTTCCTACTTCTACTACTTGTTTAGGCCCTCGGGCATTTATCATTATTCGTGATAGTGCTGACACTGTCACAGCCGCTTTTTTTATATATATTCTGAGTACGCTTTGAACGTCAACCACTTATCGATCAGGATTCCCAAATACTATATCGCTGGTTTTGTTGAAATTTCGTGTTCGCTAATTCTAAACGTTACGTGTTCTGATTTTTTTTTTCTACCTGATATCAGGACGGCCTCGGATTTCTGTCCTGCGAGCATGAGCCCGTGTGCGGAGAGCCAAGACCTAATTGCATTGGTTGCTATGCCCCTGACTTCGGGCAAATGCTTTGCGGTTATCACTAATGCTAGGTTATCGGAAAATCGTATTATATGGACGTCTTGAGGCAATTTTACACGTAGAACACCGTCGTACATAATATTCCACAGGGGCGGGCCTAGGACGGAACCCTGTGGGACACCACCAGTGATTTCAAGATTTTTCGTGCCATGTGCACTTTCATACCACAGGATTCGGTTCTGGAAGTAACTAACTGTGCCTTAGACGGTCCCAAGCCGGTTTGAGAAAACAGGAGGGAAGACAGGGGGCTTTGGTATTTCCAGGGTACGGGCTTGACAACCCCGTCTACCCCAGTTAAAGGCTACCAGTCCTGAGTCGGTGGAGGCTCAACTGGAAGAAGCCTACTTTAAAAATGGTGCCACGGGGAACAGATGCCCCCGGAGTGTGTTCGTCGGCGAGACAAGCAAAACTGGCGACACAAGCAAGGCTTGCCAGACTGGCAAGGCAAGCACTGGCATGGCTTACACGACTAGAAAATGGTGAAAATAAGTTGTAATTGAAGGAAATGTGTGGTGGAAACCGCTGGAAATATTGAAAAAGTTGTGCGCAAGTTGAGCAATTCGATCCGTTGCGAAAGCTGAGCGAGTGGTGTCACCGCTCCTGGATGTGGAGGGTGCCCACAAGCGAGGCGAGTACGACGTATGAGGTGAGCAAGACGGAGCAAGATGGTGAATGTGTGTCGAGCAACTCGATCGG
>NW_016215301.1:0-1698 GCF_001687245.7 Rhagoletis zephyria | reverse complement strand
TTGAGCATATGCATCGCATCGTGGGGCGTCAAATATTTCACCGTTCCTGAAAATGTGTCAATGTTCGAGGAATGAGAGAAAAGAAAAATAAAATGTAGAAATGTAAGTTAAATAAATGCAATTCAAACATAAAAGCATATAGAAAAATAAATCTAAATACAAAATACATATGTATATGTACGCTAATAGATGTAACAATACGCAAAACTCATATATAGTACTAATACATCTATGTATGTAGGTAATTGAATTTGTTGTCCAGACCGAAGTTTCATTTGCATGCAATACGTTTGCTAGACTTGCTCACTGCTCCATTGTACTTGGAGATAAGAATTAATAGACTCTGGAATAATTGCTATACATATATTTTTATGAGCGCAGTAAATGATAAACGTATCAGCGTGGTAAGGAATTGGAAGTAATTTTGAAAATAAAATATTTAGATTGTACATATGTATGTATGTAGGTAGTTATACATATGTATGTGCTCCAAAAGTAGTTCATTTGATAAGTTTTCTTGCCTATGAAACTCAAACAAATGATTTAATCTAATGATCAGTAGTTTGTCAATTGGTAACAATGGAAGTATTCAACTGAATATAGAATTCGGAGTGTGATAAGCCTGAAGCTCATATAATTTTTTTGGATTATTTTTTTCGATCTTCACTATAAAATCAAAGGAAATACTCATAATTTGCTGATTATACATATTTAGGTAATCAAAATTTGTACTCCGTTTTGAGGCATAACAGTTATACATTTTTAAGTACTAGCTAGTTTGTAATGTTTGTATCTTGATTATACATCATATCGATGGCTGAGTGGAAGATCGACCTATCTCGGCTGCCAGTTCGAAAACGCTCTATCTCAAAAAACTTTTCAAGAACGCCCTATTTCAGAATTTTATTGAAAAACACCCTATCTCAAAATTCGGTTCAAAAATGCCCTATCTCCCTTCAAAATGTATTGAAAATATGCTGTTATAGGGCGTTTTTGAATCGGCAGCTGAGATAGGGCGTTTTTCAAACGAATTCTGAAATANAAAGAAAATTTAATTTGTGCTCGATTTCATTATTATTGACTTTAAATAAGAGCAGCACGTCTAAACTAATGCTTGTTATATAATGGAGACGGATTTCTCTTTATTTGGAAGGCGTTTCCTTTGAGTTTTCGCAAAACCTTTAGTTTTTCTGTGCTATTTGATCATTGATTTGACTTTTGTTCTTCGATCATAAGCATTTGATGGTTGGTTTTTGTTGTTGTGCCATCATAAAAATTCCCAAAAGGGTTTTTGGAGAATCAGATGGAGCGACGTTCTTGGCCCGATATAAATCAGGGTCGTTCTGGCTCCGTAGGCCCGACTGTCAGAGGAACATTATTTGGTTTACATATATGTATCTAATGCAAAAAATATACAAGTTAACGATACATACTAAATTATTTGTAAATTATTGTTTTTCTCACAGTCTAAAACAACAAACTGAAAATTATAATTGTAACTTTCACGTAAATCACAAAAGGAAAAAAATAACATGCGATACATATAGACTATCAAACATATGAACTACATACTTTTCATTACAAAATACTAATTACCCAACAAACATTTAAGTTAGAGAACGATTAGAAACCGATTCGAATTCTAATGTGTTTTACCAAGGAAGAAGGTTATAAGACGATTAGATAAACTGTCGAGAA
>NW_016215300.1:0-1698 GCF_001687245.7 Rhagoletis zephyria | reverse complement strand
AACTAGAAACACAAAATTTATGATATCAGTTTCGTGACGAAAATTATACACATTTTTAGCTGCCTTGGAAACGTACGGAAAATCTTTTTAATTCATACGAATCGTTGCAAAAATTCTGTTTTTTATTTTGTGCTTCGCAACGTTCCGAAGAAATAAAAAAAGATTTTCCGTACGTTTCCAAGGCAGTTAAAAAATGAGTATATATAATTTTCGTCACGAAATTGATATCGTAAATTTTGTGTTTCTAGTTCAGCTTTCGTCACTCGAAACTTTTACCTCAAAGTGGTGTTTTATTTGAAATTAATTATTTTGGGGTAGCAAATTTAAAATCGACGAAAATACAAAAGATAATCTAAATGTTTTATTTTCTCAAATAAATTGCTAAAAATGTTATATAAATCAAAATTATGTATTCAAATCGATATGTCCATTGAAACATATAATTTTTCGAATACGGAATAAAGCGAAAAAGAATGATCATATGCTTTGTATTCGAAAAAATTAAAAAAAAAAATTATGAGAAATGATAAGAAATTATCAACTTGGTACCAACTTTGGATACAATAATCAACTGTATTCGTCTGATTGTCTCTTAGTTTAATTTTTTTAAGAAGTTTTACTTCTATCACGTGTACGGTGTTGCACTCGTGCTATTAAACTAATGCTTTTTTCTCAAGTAGTTTTGTTCAGTGGCAATTTATACATATGTATGTAAGTAGTAGAGGCAATCAGACGAATATGTTAATTTTTAACCATTTGACCCTTATTGGAGCAACATTTTTTCAATTTGAATCGTAATATCTTCCACAACAAGAGCTTTTCCAGATATAAGCTATATACCAGATGAAAGCTAAAGCTTTTGGGCTAGACTTGTACAAACCTAGAATAAAACCGGTCAGTCGCTGAGAAAATGCCCGAAATATCTATTTTCAGCATCCCGATTTTTAGTTTTTAGGCGATAACGTTGACATACCCCCTTAAACCGGCAAAAGCAAAAAATGTTTTCTGTTTGGCAACACTTTAGCCTAATTTTTAAGAATTGGGTTAATCGTTTATAAAGCTTGAATACATTTTCTGGACACAATCTTCAAGACCTTTCCAATGATACCTCAAACATGTCGATTGGACGTCTGGATAAAAACTTCCAAATCTCGTATATATAGCATTTTCAGTTTAAATTAAACTTTTTTCAAATTAAATGAAACCTTTTTCAGGTTAAGCGAAACNTTTCGGATTCAATGAAACTTTATTCAAATTAAATGAAACTTTTTTCAGATTCAATGAAACTTTATTCAAACCAAACGAAACTTTTTTCAAATTAAATGAAACATTATTCAAATTAAGTATTAAACTTTTCTAAATTAAGGAACAGGAAATCAACTTAACCTATTAGGAGCCGTTTGCACCATGTCTGGCTAACACTAAAGGCTCTGTTATGTATACTTGGCATTGCTTGAGAGTTGTCAAATAAGGAATCTGTTAAATNGTTGTCACATAAGGAATCTGTTAAATGAGCTTCGCGTGTATGCTGTTACCCTACGCACAGCATTACATACGTAGAAGTCTGTTGGTTTTTGATTTCTACGTAAAAACACGAACGTAACAGAGCTTTAACTCCCAGTTGCACATCGTTATCGACGCCATACTTATACACGAATTCAAAGCTGTCAACTATTATTTTCTTAAGGGAGAAGAGGG
>NW_016215299.1:0-1698 GCF_001687245.7 Rhagoletis zephyria | reverse complement strand
TCGGCTCCGCCCGAACTTAGACTTTCTTACTTGTTATATATAAAGATTAATCGCAGAGAAAAAAATGTGGAGATACACCTTGATATCTAAATAAGAGGACTGTCAGCTACCCATTGGTATACTCTTTATTTAATGGAAGCCCAACTTGATATATTCAATACGTTCAGTGTTACCGATTTGAGCAAAGCTTTAAAACCAGTACTAAATTTGCAACTCTGCGTGGATTTTCGATCTCTTCTTTATTATTAATTCTGCCCATTCGTCTCCTTTTTTCAGTCATTTCAATTATTTCATGATAGGGACCAGTAGTGGAATTCTGACAATCGCTACGCTAAATTTTCGTCGCCAAAATTCTGTAATTGAAATGTAGTTCGTCGAAATATTTTTTTTTTTTTTTTTATGTATGTTACCGCATAACTTTTCACCACGTCAACCGATTTCGATAATTCTTTTTGCATCGGAAAGGAAGTGTCTCAAAGGTCACACTGGTCTGGTTTAGATCCGATCACTGGATCATGAAATATATATATATATATATTATACGAGAATTGAAGTCGGTTTTTTTTTTGCTAAAAATTAATTGTTTACAGTTCGATTTGACCAAAAAATTTAACTTATAAAATTCATAATTTAAGAAAGTACTAAAAGTGCAAAATAATATTCGCCACAGTAAGAATGAACCAGAAATATCTGACCAATTTTAGAAGCGAAAACTTAATGTGTTCAGCTTTTTTGAAAATTCCCTAACTAAGAGAGAAACACGTGAACCAAGGCAACAATCGTATTAAGTCAGCGTTGCGTGTAGAAAATCGACAAAACGCTGTATAACGCCTTATAAGTGGTATCATTGGTCAAATCTATAGCATACATATGTACATCGCATAAAAGTGTAGAATGTCCAAGTAATTTTCCACTTAGATTGTGCGGTACATCCGCATTTGAGAGTAAAGTTTGAAATTTACACAAAGATTAATGGGAAAATAGCTTCAGAATCAAGGCATATTCAAAACTCAGAAAATTATTTACACAATTACCTTTTTCGAACGGCGACTAGAATGTCAACAAAACTAAAAATTTCATGTGGGGTAAAAAATTTGCTTAATAGCCGTATTTGTATTTGTTTGCATTATAAGGAGAGCTAAATTTGGTCGTAACTCTATGTTGATGAATATGCCTTGGTCAAAACTGAGCGTAAGAAGAGAAATAATAATAGTTATTTCGCCCAAATCCAACAAAAATAAAACAGAATAAAAAATACTTTATAAATCGAAAAATTGTATGAAATTTTCATAAGGCGCAAGCGCACCATCACCGCGAGGGTGCACAGCGAACGCGTTAAGGTTTATATTGTTCAATTTCGGGAGGTCATGGAAAATCAAAATTTAAAATTGTGCCTAATTTTTCAGAAAAAATGTGGCTAAATGCAGAACAATGTGCCAATTGTTCAGAAAAAATGTGCCTAAATGCAGAACAATGTGTTGTGGAACAAATATTGTTAACGAAGCGATTTTCTGCCGAAATCTGCGTTCTGCTAATTTTAGTGCTGCAATTGCCACGACGGTTCTAGAGGTTTGTCGCTTTAAGACAAAAATCTTGCCATACAATTATTATATCTGGATAGGAATTCTATCGGAATCCGCAATAAAATATTACTTTTTGCAAAAACCCGATGTTTAACACCTTACCAAATATATCTTA
>NW_016215298.1:0-1698 GCF_001687245.7 Rhagoletis zephyria | reverse complement strand
TAAGTTTCGTGTGCTTGGAGTGTGTGGGCTACAGAGTTGTAGGATTTGAATTTTGGAGGCTCAAGACTTTTGGGTGGGGAGTTGTAGGTTCAAGGTTCGTAGTCTTAAGTGTGGCGGGTTTTGAGTTTGCGGGTTAGGATTATTGTATGTTTGACACCGAATTGATCTCGATCGTGAAGATTCAAAGCTTAATAGTGTTAAATCGCTTGATTTATTTTGAGTGGCTCTACCTTCATTCGATATACACCAACCAGAATAAGTCTCCGTACAGTGTTTTTTTTTTTTAATATGCAATGGTTTTCATAATAATTTTTCGTTAATTTTGTATAGCAATATAGTTCAGTCTGCATAAAATGGCATATGGATTAGTGTTTTCAAGTTTTTAAAAGCTTAAGGAATATTAGACAAATCTTCGCCAAAATTTTAAACTAAAAAAAAATTGAATTTTTTTGAGTATGCTATTTATAAGCCAAGGTTGATTTTTGAATTTTTTTTTGGTGACGATGTTGCGCATTTTCTCCATACAATGAATGCGTGATAGTTTTTCATAAAAGAAATTCTCAAAAATCAACGGTAGCTTTTAACCACTGAAAAATTGCACTTTTTAATACTGAAATTGAGTAAAATACAAAATGGCTTACTCAAACAATTTTAAAAAATTTTCTTTAAATATTGTAAATTTTTGTGAAAATTTGTCGAATTTTCCTTAATTTTGTAAAAACGTTGAAACATTAATTTATATGCCATTTGATGCAGAACGAAATATATTTACATTAAAAATTAACGAACAAATTTTATTATAAAAAACATTGCAAATATTTAAAAAAAAAACCCTGCTCCCGCGAAGTATAAACCGCCTCATACAGTTGATAGAGATGATCTTCAACCAGAGTCTTCTTTGTGATATTTATATCATTTTATCTGAGCTTCGTTACATATGAGTAGCATATAACAAACTCTCTACCTTTCTTATCGAATGGCAAAAGGAGTTTTGCTTTTTTTTTTGATTTAAAATATTCTTAAAAACGTTACTTTTCGTTATTAAGGTTTTCTTTTCAAAATCTTGAGCTCTCCTTCAAAATAAAGTCATAACAATTAGATATGTATTTAGGAACTTCGTACATTTGTCCTACTACATAAAGATTGTTGTCTTGGCTTGATTACTTACTCATTTATGTAATTCCGGCAATTTTTGTTAAGTAATTTACAAATAATATACTTGAGCAGTTACGTGAGTACACAAGTAATGACTTCATTTATCTCCAATATCAAGGCTCGTCTAGAGTATTTGCCTGTATATGTATGTATGTATGTACTTCAGATACGTAAATATACAGTGGCGGTTAAAAGTGGATGAATGGTGTTTTGTGTTTAATATTTACAATGTTTTTCAAGCTATAATTTTTTTGAAATTAATTTTTAAAATATTTAACAAAAACCATATAAATCACACTTTCAAACTTTTTACAGAATTTAGAAAAAATCCAATAATCTTTATCTAAATTTCGANTTTTTTTTTTTTTGTTGACGTCGTTTTGAACATTTTTCCATATGAACATGAATTTTTTGTGGAAGAAAATGCGCAAGACCTTTTGCGAAAAAAATGAAAAAAGTCAATGCCAATTTTTCTAAATTTCTCTTTTTATATGAAAAAAAAACAAAAACGCCGTCAGCAAAAAAGAAATCATTAAAAATTAA
>NW_016215297.1:0-1698 GCF_001687245.7 Rhagoletis zephyria | reverse complement strand
CTCGTTTCCACTTTCGTTTCTGTGGTAATCGTGTTTTTTGCTGGGGAGTATCCGCAAACCAGGGTTTTAGCCTAGGCTCTTTGAAGTTCGGACTTTTAAACAATCCGCAACGGCTGCCGGTGAGAACATTAACTTAAATTTCTTAGTCCTACATTCTGCCCCTTTTATTGAAAGAGTGTGCGTCAGTTTACCTCTCTACGCTAATGAGTCTGCAGTGCTCAATTTTATTGGGTTTTTATGTTTGTTAAGATTTCACTTTCGTTTATTTCATTTCGCTAATAACTGCCACGTGTCAACGCCTACACACTTACCTAGAATAAGAAGTGAATGACAAGGCAATCAAAGCACTAATAAAATATTTGCACAGAAATTTCATATAAAATATAATTGCAGTTAATGGCAGAAAACGGCGAAAAATACTTTATTAGAAAAACGGAAGTACAATTACTTAAGTATGCAGTTCAAATTAATTTTAGACATTAATGAAGATAAATGAATAGAGACAATTTCGTAAGTGGGCTTTTATTAAGAATTGTCGTCATGCAAGACTAACATGCAAATTATCAATTAACAGTAATTAATAAATTTTATAAATATAATTTTTGTTAATAGAAATAATTGGTAATGCATAGCAAAGAGAAGCAATTAAAATGCACGCAGATGAAAAGAAAAACACAAGCAAAAAATTATTACTGCAGAAGAAATACACATTTAGAGGTGCCTACCAACAAAATTCCATTTTTATGCTTGGGCGAATATAATTGATTGGGCTTTTATTGGAGATTACAAATACAAGATTTGTGGTGTGTATTTTTTTTAGATTTAGATATATAGAAAACAAAATTATCGTGCCACTTTTTGAAGGTAAATATTTAGTATAGATGGCCTCATGATTTTAGTAATTTTAGCTTTTAATCTGAACTTACAAACTTTTAATTTTTATACTTTAAGGCAAAAATAAAAAACTATAGTTTTTAGCAAAACGAAAGCAATTATTTTTTGTTTTTTTTTAGCGTGATTTTTCGCTTTTTATAAAATTTCTCATCTTTCAAAACTTTCACAGAGTTCCTCAATTTTTTTTTTTGCCTATTGGATCTTTTGGACTTCTTTCTTAATTATCAGGACTTTTTGCGCTGTTTTGAGATTTTTTTAAATTTTTTCTGCGTTTTCGTTTTTTTTCAGGAGTTTTGAGGCGTGCAGAATTTTTCTCGAACTTTTCGAAATTTTTCAGGATTTTCAATTCAAACTGCTCTGGATTTCACAGAAGTATCCGATTCAAAAGATTCAAAGTTTAACTTCGCTTGCCAAAAATGTATAAATTATCGTTTTTTCTTGCTGGAAATATTAAAGCCTTGATAAAATTAGGGCTGGTGTGCAAAAGAAATGCTATTGGAGAGCCCAACGATCTCTCAATAAAGACTTAAGAATTAAGTATGTAGTGAAATTGAAAATTGTTAGTTTAAAGCCCCAACCCCTTTCGTCCATTATTATACCGCCCGCTTATTTGTGTAGCTTGCTACTTTTTAGCTTCACTAACTTGCCAGCACATTTAAGTTATGACCAACCAAGCACATCCTTAATCCTCTCCAACAGCTGCTTATCAGCTTTTACTAACGTTTTTCCACCATTTCACAGTTTTCGCTTCTCGCAAGAAGTCTGCTAATGGCTTCTTAAATTTGAATAATTGCCCTTAAATGG
>NW_016215296.1:0-1698 GCF_001687245.7 Rhagoletis zephyria | reverse complement strand
GCTTAGTAGTGCCGCTACAACAACAACAACAACAACAACAACAACAACAGAGGACGAGTAGTCTGTGTAAAATGTGATGTGGGTTTATGTTTGAAATGTTTTTGCTACTTTTCCTACCAAAATTGAACTCCTATATCCGCTTTGAACGTAGAATATGCATGCCTATGTATATTATCAATATATATATTAAACCTTTATACATATATGTATTTATATTATATTATTTTACATTTTAACCAAATATTGTCTGCCGCTGTGGTGTAGTGGTAAGCAGTGCGCGCTTCCACTCCGCAGCGCCTGGGTTCAAGCCCTGGTAAAAGCAACATCGCAAAAAAATTTAGAAAAAAGGGGTTTTCTTAACAGCGGTCGCCCCTCGGCAGGCAACGGCAAACCTCCGAGTGTATTTCTGCCATGAAAAAAGCTTCTCATAAAAATACAATCGCCGTTCAGATTCGGCGTAAAACTGTAGGTCCCTCCACTTTGTGTGAAAATATAACGCGCACGCCACAAATCGGAGGAGAAGCTCGGCCAAACACTAACATATGTGTAAAAGCCAATCTATTACGGCCGAAATCGGAGGAACTATACTACTCCCAAAGGTTTAGTCACGTTTTTTCCTTTATAGGGAATTTACATGAGGCGATTTTTCAGGCGATTTTTATTTAGTTGAAAGCAACAAACGCCTGGTGTAAACGGCCTTTCAACAATCGCTTTCAATGAAATTGGTCGGCTGCCCACTTTCGTTCAACTTTTGATTCAACTAATCGCCTGCGCCTGTATATAGAAGCCAAAAAATCGAAAAAAATTTTATCTGGGACAATTTGGGTTTAAAGCTAGAATTTCAATCTTTGGGAATATGCTTACTACACATGACTTCATACTTCATACATGCATGCACTTCATACATATGTATGTAGATATATGTGCGCATGAAAACTTGATATTATGTACATAAAATCATATCTGTTACTGCGTGCTTAAAGGCTTTGCAAATAATGCATTGTGAGATTAAAGCCCAACATGGAATCACGCTCAATAATCTAAAGGATCAATCTATACAAATGTGTGTACATACACTTACCATATTTGTACGCATAGCATTCCGAAATTCTTTTAATTTTTTCATATTCTGCATTCTCTTCCTCCAGTTCGTTGATACGTTTTCGCAGACCATCCTCCTCCGAATCGATTTCGCCTTCTTCACGTCCACTGGCCATCTTTAAGCGTGAGTGAAATTTGGTTGAAATGCGTACAAGCACTATTAATTTACAACTTTATAAATGTTTTAAGCTTCTAATCTCACTAAAATTAAATGAAAAACAAGAAAATGTCGCGCCCGAAACTCAACTACTCCAAAATGGCAAATTTTTTCACAGAAATTAGTGCAATTTTCGGCTTTGACAGAAGGCACCGGGTGACAAAGATGCAAAAATTATTTTAATNATTTTCGGCTTTGACAGAAGGCACCGGGTGACAAAGATGCAAAAATTATTTTAATAAGTTTGTTTATGAATAAAGCTGACATTAGCAGAGTGTTAACCAGACATTAAGTAACCGACCCTAAGTTTTCAGTGAAATTACCGTCAGAGGTCACCCAAGCAGGCAATTTCAACATTTTGACATTTGGTTTCGTTAAGTTACTGTTCAGTGGCGTTATGGCCGTTTCCGGTCTTTTTCACAAAGTTGCTTGAGCAAATA
>NW_016215295.1:0-1698 GCF_001687245.7 Rhagoletis zephyria | reverse complement strand
AACTAGTGAACAATCTAAAGTGAGTATTATCTATGCGCGAATGAATGCACATGGAATGCACATACATACATATTAATGCAAGAATGCATGCAAGCTATTATTGCTTCTGTTCGTTAATACCTTTTTTTGTGTGAATAAAGTGTTTAATAAACGGGATTTGTTACTTGGACAAATCAAAACAGTTGCTCCTTAGTGGGTAAATGTACATACATACATACATATATACATACATACATAAATACACAACTTTTAGTGGAATCGTAAAAATGTATACATCTGTTCGTAAATTATATCTCTTGCTGCAAAAATTACAAACACTAAACCATAAAAAAAGACTTTCAAAACAAAAAAAAATACAATTAGTGTAGTCAATCTGACGCGATTTAATAGGGGGCACACCAAAAAATCTAACGGTCCTCGCAAAAAAAGTTTGATCGATTCAGAAAAATTTCCTGAATAACATATTCAAAAAGTACGTTCGAGCTTTAGTGTGGTATTATTTTAATTAATGAAAAACTACAAAATTTTATCCAACTCAACGCCAAGAACTCTGACTGCCTCAAATCAAATGCACTAATCAAAAATATCTAAAATTCTTCAAACATTGTATTGTAGAGAAAGTAATTTATTATCTTTTTTTTTCAGTAAGTCAGCCAAAAAATTATTAAAAAATTTGCACTTTATTCTACTAAAATTTAATGGGCTATAAAACTGCATACCCTAAATTCGAAATAAATGTTTTAAAATTTTTGGTGTTATTGGTAAAGTTTGTTGAATGTTGGTTATGTCATGTGCTAGACTTTTATAAAAAATTATAAACATTAAATAAACAAAAGAAAAATAGCCACAACTGATCGAAATGTCAATTAATTAAATCACTTGACCCCAAGGGTATGTTTACATTTTTCAACTTTGAAAAAAAAAATTGTTTTCAAAATCTAAATAATGTTATGTTAAACAATTTTTATTTAATTTAAATTAATTTTTAATTTACATGAAATAACGTCGTGTAAAAATTTTAGCCAAATAAGAAAAAGCAGCACTTTTTTTGCAGTCAATTTTTTATCATCGGGATCGAGTATACTCATCGAGTGTTGCTCATACGCCACGACCCATAGCACCGCCTCTTTGCCATACCTAAACAAAAGCGTTGGGCGGAGCGGTTTCTGACGCCTAGCGTTAGCGCCGAAGTGCCATATCTAAAAAAAAACGCGTCAACACTACGTCAAATGCAGAAATAACACCAACAATAAGCATAGGTTTGTTTGTGTGTAACACGAAAATGACAGTTTCGCCGTTTTCTGCAGCCAACTTCAATACCTAACGACCTGTCAAAATCGGATTTTCCAACCGCTTATAAATTGTCTCACTAATGTTATTAATTGCATCATTCATATAGCACATATGTATGTATATACTTTATTTTATTAGGTCACATTAATCCATTTTACAGTGAAAATTGCAATAGAAAATATAAAGCCGTCCTCTAAATTGGTCCACATTGACAGTAAATAATAAATTTAACTTTTTATTCAAGTTATTTACAAACCTTATACAAGCCCTCTAAAAGACTAAATAATTGAATATGTAGCATAAGTACAAATATTAATTTAGCATACATACTTAACTATTTTGTTTTTGTTTTTTTATTTTCGTTTGCAGAAAAGTCGCACAAAGTGTGGGAGATATTATTGTGCA
>NW_016215294.1:0-1698 GCF_001687245.7 Rhagoletis zephyria | reverse complement strand
TGACTTTATTTCCAAATTTTTGTTGACTTTATTTCGCTTTTGAAAAGGTAATAATGTCAATTGACCTTATTTCGCACCAGGGTGGGAAATAAAGTCAATTGACCTTATTTCCATTGACCTTATTACCTGTCACCATTTTAGAAGCAAGCGCAACAGGTGGTGGACCTAACAAAGTTGGTATTGTATTGACTGGAATGAGAACCAGTTATTCAGACATAGGAGGAGTTCTGGCTTGCGGTTCAACAATTCAACCAGAAGCTGACATAGATGCGGCCATGGTTACTATGCCCGACAGCTCCGCATATCTTTGTGAAATCATTCCCATAACGCGCTCTTACTCCGCTGCTATAATTGCAAATGCTATAGAATCCATCGTTTCTTTCAAAACATGTAAAATCAAACAATGTTACTATAAATAAGCACTTGATGAGTAGTTTTTTAATTAAATTGTATTTCTCAATTTGATTTCTAGCATTGTTTATCATTTGAAACTAAACGTTTTCTCAAATTTTTCTCAAACATTATTTATCAATTTAAGTTAAGAACGGTTTGCGAAACATTTGAGAAAAGTTTGTTAGCATTCCGTTCCGTTTCATCAATGTCAACTTGGCACAGATGTCGAAGTCCATCGGTAGTCTGCTACATCAGTCGCAAAATGGCTCTTCGACCACGCGGTCGCTGTTANAAAAAAAAAAAACAATGCAACAAATTTTTTACAACAACCGTATTTTCCTTTGTTAAACTAACTGAATAAATAAGCTATTAAATAAACTGTTGAACTGCATACATAAAAATTACTTTCCTGTAAAAACTGTGTTTATCTTACATGTGTCATTGACAACACTATACAAATGTTTCAATCGGTTTTACTTTTTTCGTAACGTAGTTACGAATTACGAATTTCGAGAATTCGGGTTCTAGAATAGGGGGATATGAATAGACTTTTATAATATAAGTCTGAAATTAAAAGTCTTTGAAAACTTAAAAATTTTTATCTCTATGATAATTATTATGATAAAAGTTTTATAATACAAGTCTCAAAATAAAAGTCTTTGAAGAGTTAAAAATATATATCTTGCTGATAATTATTATCAAAAGACTTTTACTATATAAGTCTTAAAATAATAGTTATCGATGGCTTAAAAAAGTCTATCAAAATACTTTTATAATTCTTACGAAAATTTGGATGACTTTTTCAAAACTCCCCGATGAAATAATTATTATTCTAGGTCTCTGGTTATTTCACCTCAACTTACCTTACCCCACCTCAGCTCAACTCACGTCATTTATCTAAACTCACTTCACCTTCCACTTAAATTAACTTCACCTTACCTTAACTCAACTTAACTCAGTTGAACACACATGTATGAAAGTCTAAGTTCGGGCGGAGTCGAACATTAGACACCCGGCGCAAGTATTAAATATATGATTTTCACCTTTCTGAAAGCTACCGCTACATGGTAAGCCGGGGTGTATAAATTTTGAGTAAATTAGCGTCCTTAGTTTGAAGCGTTTCTGAGTTTTACCGTTATATCNTAAAAAAGTCTATCAAAATACTTTTATAATTCTTACGAAAATTTGGATGAATTTTTCAAAACTCCCCGATGAAATAATTATTATTCTAGGTCTCTGGTTATTTCACCTCAACTTACTGATCTATTATTTTTATTGCCCAAATAATAGACATAAGAACGATTA
>NW_016215293.1:0-1698 GCF_001687245.7 Rhagoletis zephyria | reverse complement strand
TTATTGTGCTTGCTACATAAAAGCAAAACGATGAAAAGTATTGAAATCGCACTAAGATTATGGCTTTTCATATAACGGTAAATTTTAGAAATGCTTGAAACGTCAATATTTCGAAATTTAAGGACGCTAATTACTCAAAATTACTAATTTACTCAAAATTGATACTCCCCGGCTTACCATGTAGCGGTAGCTTTCGGAAAGGTGAAAANGCGCCGGGTATTTAATGTTCGGCTCCGCCCGAACTTAGACTTTCTTACTTGTTAAATATATAAACATAGATAGATGCATAGATATAACTTTTCGAATAGATGGCAACCCTAATCAAAAGTATTTTCAAACTTAAGTTTTCATGAAACTCCTTCGTTTGGCACTCATATTTAAATATATCATATACATATCTGGTGTATAAATTCGACTTTTCGAATAGCTGGCAACCCTAATCAACCTAAACCTAAATCTTCTTAAATCGCTTTCGTTTGACATGGGACATATGTATTTAAATTAACTGTGAAATTAAATTGAATTTGATTTTCCAAGTACGTGGCAACTCTCCTAAGCATACTTTTGAAATAAAGAGTTGCCGAACCCATTTCGATTGATACAAATTCTTTAACGCTTCGTTTACCTTATTAAATAATTTGAATTTAACTTTTTACACCGGTGACAACACTCTTCTAATACCTCGAAAATATTTTAAATGTTCAAATTACAGATTCTTTACCACTCTTTCCTTTGACAACCGTATATTATTTCATATAATTCTATTAAGTTCGAATTCTCAAACAGGTGGCAACCTTATTCAAAATATTTTACAACATGTGGCAACCCGCCTAAATATAGTTCGTTAGTAAATATTTTCGGGCTCATTTCGATTAAGACCCATCTTTAATAATTCGTTTACTTATTAAAAAATTTTAATTTAACTTTTTAAACCGGTGGCAACCTTTTTCAAATACCTCGAAAATATTATAAATGTTCAATTCAAACATTTTTTTTTCACTCTTCCCATTGACACCTATATAATAAAGTTTCATATAAATTTAATTAAAAGCGACTTTTCAAACAGCTGGTAATCTTCTTCAAAATGATTTTAAACTTAAATCTCTTTGTGACAAATACTTATCTCGATTACCTAATTGTCTTAATTCAAATTGAATTTAATTTCTTAAACAAGTGGCAACCTCCGTACAAGTAGTTAAGAAATAAAACTTTTTCAAAAAAGTTTCGACTGATACTCATATTGAAATAACTGAGTTAGAGGTTAGCAGCAACTGGCACAACAGGTGCAATAAGATCCTTCCCAAATAATGTTTCGAACGTACTTATTGCTTTATTATCGATATAATAGATATCTTTATCGAAAAATTACCGAAATTTATCACGCGAAGGCCAAGCATAAGTGAAACCGTACAGGATCGTATAGGATTTCCCGGCAGTTCTGGGTGTCCTCCGACCCACTTTAAACCAAAACTATCTTAGCAATGATCAAAGAGCATACCTACAAACTTACTGCAGCATGCATTGCGTGCATTGGCCCGTTGGAGTATATACGGAAATAATAAGATTGCCCTTCAACAGGTTCTGTCGCAGTTGCGATGACCCTGGCTCAAAAGAGTTAGTCGAATACTTCATGAGGCTAAAGACACTCGAAAAACCATTCCTGTAGAATATTTCAGAGTGCAGCTGCTTCTCTCTGTA
>NW_016215291.1:0-1698 GCF_001687245.7 Rhagoletis zephyria | reverse complement strand
CCGCTACAGCATGACAGAGGAACTCTTTTGTAAGTACTCCAATTTACCAAAAATAGACTACATGATCCAACGATTTTTGCAGGGTACATTCAGAGAATGTTAATTTAAAAAATTTAAATTTAAATTTAAATTTTAAAAAGAAAAAACTCAAATGAAACAATAAAAACCTGATTTTTTAAAAAGAACACATATTTTATTTTATTAGTATATTGAATTTAATTTTACTAGATTTTATTTTATTTTATTACTATTTTTTAATTTTATTTTATTAGNTTGTTCTTCACTTCTCAAATACTTTTTCGAAATTAATAAAAACCAAGACAAAAATTAAAAATTATATTTTGCCTCTGACGGTATTCGAGAACCCGAACATGCTGGGAGCTAAGAACTAACAGCGAACATCTCTACACGTTCAGCTACAGCCAGACATGCAAATGTGCTTTCAAATGCTCAACTTCAATCACGTTTCGTTAAAACACGAGCAGTGATCGGATAACAAACAATGAGCTAGCGCAGAGACACCAGTTGGTCCGCTACAGCATGACAGAGGAACTCTTTTGTAAGTACTCCAATTTACCAAAAATAGACTACATGATCCAACGATTTTTGCAGGGTACATTCAGAGAATGTTAATTTAAAAAATTTAAATTTTAATTTTAATTTTAAAAAGAAAAAACTCAAATGAAACAATAAAAACCTGATTTTTTAAAAAGAACACATATTTTATTTTATTACTTTATTTCATTTAGTTTTTTTATTTTTTATATTATTTTATTTTACTTTATTAGTATATTGAATTTAATTTTACTAGATTTTATTTTATTTTATTACTATTTTTTCATTTTATTTTATTAGATTATTTTGTTTTATTTTATTTTACTAGTTTATTTAAATTAAATTGATAATTTTCTTTTATTAGTTTAATTTAATTTCATAATTTTATTTTATTAGTTTATCTAATTTAATTTGATTATTTTATATTATTAGTTAATTTTATTATTTATTTTTATTTAATTTAATTATTCTATTTTATTTTATTAGTTTATTTTATTTAATTTTACCTGATTATATTTTATTTAATTTGATTTTTTTCATATCATAAAAATGTGCAGTTCATAGTTATAAACCGGGACAGAAAATAATCATAATTTTTAGAATTTTAACCAAAAAATCAACAAGTTATAATCGACATATTTTCTACTGGAATTTATAATGATTTTTTATTTTTCGAGTTCGACCAATAAAGATTTCATAGATTTAATAAGTAATACTTGAGTTTTATTTTTTCCCTCAAAATAAAAATTGTTATTAAATGATTTTTATTTTTTTGNGGAAAATAATGATAATTTTTAGAATTTTAACCAAAAAATCAACAAGTTATAACGACATATTTTCTACTGGAATTTATAATGATTTTTTATTTTTCGAGTTCGACCAATAAAGATTTCATAGATTTAATAAGTAATACTTGAGTTTTATTTTTTCCCTCAAAATAAAAATTGTTATTAAATGATTTTTATTTTTTTGATAAAAAATAGTGATTATTTTATGATTTTTATTTTTTTGCTCNGACCAATAAAGATTTCATAGATTTAATAAGTAATACTTGAGTTTTATTTTTTCCCTCAAAATAAAAATTGTTATTAAATGATTTTTATTTTTTTGATAAAAAATAGTGATTATTTTATGATTTTTATT
>NW_016215290.1:0-1698 GCF_001687245.7 Rhagoletis zephyria | reverse complement strand
TTTATTGGCCTTGCTGTTTTCTTGCCTGCCAGAATTAAACAGATGTGTTCGACTATTAAATTTACATTTTCATAATAACTTGCTAAGCGAAGTGTGGTTCAATACATACATACATACCATACAAATATGTATCTGTAGCTTAAATTTCTTGCAGAAAGTTTCCCTGCGAACGACTGCAAAGTTGGCAGAGCAGCGCTCTCATGACAATCGGAACGATGCAGATTTTCATCTGAAAAAGGAGTGGACACTAGCAAAATCCTCAAATGTCTTTGTGGGAAGTTCTATGTTGTTATAACAACAACAGCAACTCTGCGATTTGGCAAGATCAAACTAGAACCGGTTACATTACCTTAAAAACCCTAAATTAAAGTAAAAAAACACGATCAAAGATTTTGAATCTAAAAACTTTTGAAGCACGTAAATACACGCAATGAGTATCAGCCAAAATCGTACAGTAAATTTTTTCCATATATTGAAAATATTTTGTTTTTGTTAAATTTTATTAATTGTTAAAAAAAATATACACTAGGCGACAAATGAAAGTGTACACATTGTTTTAATATAATATTCACAATTATTTTATTAAGTTCGACTTTTTAAAGAGGTCTTAAAAATATTTTCACACTAAAACCTTCTTAAACTCTCTTAAACGTCTGACGCCCGTATTGTGATGCATACATTTGTATGCATTTATTTTAATTATCCAATTTCCTTAATTCAAGTTGAATATGATTTTTTAAACCATGGAAACCCCGCTAAATATGGTAAAAAAAAAGATTTTTGAAACCCCCTTCTATCATAATTCATTTAACTTTTTAAATAATTTGAATTCAACTTTTTAAACAGGCTATTTTATATAAAATAACTATTAAACCATATAAAAAGGCTCAAATATCATAACAAGCACCATATAAACTACAACTTTATACAACAATTGTAAAAATTCAACAAATTTTGCCAATTCCCCCTACAAAATTTGAAATCTGTAGTGCCGAGAGCCGACTGCTCGAAAATNCTACAACTTTATACAACAATTGTAAAAATTCAACAAATTTTGCCAATTCCCCCTACAAAATTTGAAATCTGTAGTGCCGAGAGCCGACTGCTCGAAAATATGTTGGTATCTAGAGCAACTTCAAATCACCGACTTGCCAGGTCCTAGCCTGGTAGGATTCTAGTAATTGCTTCATAAAAAGTCATAAAATCGAAAAAATATGTTCCATCGTGTGGGGCAATAAAACTTTCAAATTTCGAAAGGTTTGAGTGTACTGATTCCAATAGTAAGTACTTGCCACCTCTTATGCTGGCAGAAGTCCTTGGCAAGTCGGCTTGAAAGGAGCGGATTTTTCAGAATATCACGGTGAACTTGGATAAGGTTTAAACCATCCAATTTTTCTCAAAATTCTCATTTGGTCATCATAATCAAGACCAAACGATTGATGGACAAACCGGGTTAGTAGTGTCGATACAACAAACACAACAAGAGACAGCGGCTTCTTGCAGGGCTACTCTGCATTGACAACAAAAAAAATTTGTGCCCGGTAAATAAAGTTCCGGCAAATTTTTAAACCTACTCGCCGGAAAATATACGCTTTTATAGTAAATAGCACTTGAGTGGCTCATTTGTGCAGCTCGTATTTTTTTCTCTAATACACTGAGGGAAAAACTGAAATGTTAAAATAACTCCGATCACCGTCA
>NW_016215289.1:356-1698 GCF_001687245.7 Rhagoletis zephyria | reverse complement strand
ATCATAATTTATACTGGCAATTAAATCAAAAACATTACTTGACCCATATTCTATGGCAAGGTCGTCAGCAAAACCAGTGACATTCCCTACAAAAAGGTAAGTCAAAGATGGAATTGATATAAACAAGAAAAAGAATAGGACCCAACACAGAACCTTGCGGAACCCCTATTTTTATTGAGTTAGGTTCACTGAGAGTGCCTTGAATTCTCACCATTTGCATCCTGCCTGTTAGATAGGATTTAAACCAGTCATGCATAAATCCACGAAAACCGGCACAGTACAATTTATGCAGTAGATATTCATGGTCCACCGTATCAAAAGCCTTCGTGATGTCAACGAAGAGACTCGCGCAGCTTTTTTTGATATCTAACTCTTTATAGATGAATGAACAAAATTCAAGGAGCGCATCTTCAGTTGAGCGGCCTGATCTAAACCCGAACTGTTTTGAGCTAAAGAAACTTTTGTTTTCAAGAAATAGTAATAAACGACTTTTTAGTGCTTTTTCGAAAACTTTGGAGGCAGATGACAACAGGGAAATTGGCCTATAATTATTTTTGTCCTTCTTGTTACCCTTTTTAAATAGAGGTATAATGATCGCACATTTCAACTGTTCAGGGAAGACACCTGAGTAAACACTAGTATTAAAAAGATGTTTCAAAATATCTACTAGATTAAGGGCTGTACTCTTAAGCAGTTTATTAGATATGCCATCATAACCACAAGAACCAGAGTTGTTTAGATTTTTAATAATCGATAAAATCTCTGAACCTGTGAAGGTTTCAAATAAAAAACTATTACTGGAACTGATTACGTCACTACTCGATATGATACAATTGCATGGAGTGAAATAAGATTGCCCTACCGACACAAAGAAGTCATTAAAAATGCCGAAAACAATGGAGGGATCTGAAATATCTTGGCCACGTTCGTTTCCTATTGACAACGCTATTAATGAGTTCCCATTGTTTTTTCGAGTTACCTTGACAATCAACAAATCTATTGTCACGCTGTGATTGGATGTCTTTGCTTAAGTCCTTGCATAATTTGCCATAACGAGAGCGAAGTTGCCGATTCGATGGATGCTTACGACATTTACCGCCTAGTTTGTTTTTAAGTTTGATTTTATGGACTAGCTCAAAACTAATCCACGGTTTGAGTATGGTTTTATGCCTTCGTGGGACACAAGTGTAGCTTGCAGATCTTATATGAGAATGCAATGTTTCTAAAAATAACGAGTACGCTTTTGAGATGTCATTCTCGGAATAAACCCTAACCCAATCTTCATGACGCAGCATGTCATTCAATTGCGCATAAGTGATTTTATTTATATTACGCTGTTTTT
>NW_016215289.1:0-326 GCF_001687245.7 Rhagoletis zephyria | reverse complement strand
AGACCCCTCGCAGTGCACATGCTACCGAATCGACAAAAAACATGATCCAGACAGGTTCCCGAAGATATCCTTGTTGGTTCGTTGATGTAGGAAGTAAAGCCATGACTAGCCAAAATGGTTAGATAGCTTTCAGATATTGTAGTTGCCTGCAGTATATCCAGATTTAGGTCGCCTAGTAATACTGTATTGCTTGATCTCTCATCATTTAGAAAATTAGAAAATTCTTCCAGAAAGTGCTGAACAGATTCAGCATGTCGCCTATATACGCAGATTATGAATACATTTTTGTTGTTATTTTTTAACAGAACTTTTACTACATCTGCACT
>NW_016215288.1:1127-1698 GCF_001687245.7 Rhagoletis zephyria | reverse complement strand
GTTTCATCCCGATTTTCTCTTCTTTTGAGTCGGCGACGTTCAGTTTCCCTTGGTATCTTTGGGTACAATCACGTAATCGTTCCAAATGTCTGTATTCACTTCTGCTGCGCAGGACTCTGCGAGCTTCAGTATTGCTGGATTGCTCCACAGACCGAGTTACTGAATTTTCGCGTCGAGACCTATGCTGTAGGGTATTCCTGCTTTGCTCTACAGTACGAATTACGGAATTTTCACGGCGATTTCTATGTTGTATCGTATTTATAATTTGGTCAAAAGACCGAATCTGAGGATTCCCTCTACGAGACCTATGCTCTTGGGTATTCCTCAACTGCTCAACAGAGCGAATTGCAGAGTTTTGGCGGCGATATCTATGTCCCTGAGTATTCCTCTCTTGCTCAACAGAGCGAATTTGAGAGCTTTCGCGGCGAGATCTATGCTGTCGGGTATTCCTCACCTGCTCAGCAGAGCGAATCTGAGAATTTTCTCGACGAGATCTATGTGCCTGGGTATTCCTCACCTGCTCAGCAGAGCGAATTTCGGAGTTCTCTCGGCAACATCTATGTGCTTGGGT
>NW_016215288.1:0-843 GCF_001687245.7 Rhagoletis zephyria | reverse complement strand
TGTATACACTTATTCTAAAACTAATATAAATTATGTATAATAATTAAAATTATAAAATATTTACGAAAATTCTCTGCCGGTGATATGTTCAGCTCGTCTGGTTGTCCGTCCGCTCCAAGTAGTTTTTCTTCTTTCCCTCTATGGATATCCTGGATTCATGGGCGTAGCTAGGTAGGGGCGGGGGAGTGCTCGAGCCCCCCCCTAACTTTAAAATTTTCCTTATATATATTTAAATAGTACCCTGAAATGCTAGCTTGATAGGGTCTATATGCGTTAGCAAGTACTTATGCACAAAGTACAATGGTATGATTTGACTACCTACACCTCGTTAACATAAAAGTTTCCCACTAAAAGCTCCGGTTGCTGGTTGCATGGTCATTTTGCATATATACGCCTCTATTCGGCGATTATTGCTAAGCAGGTAAAACCTTAAAACTATGCATTAAAAAATGTAGATAATGAGTGTTAAAGTATTGGTTAATAAGTAGTTGAAATGTGTATGTATNATGTATATCCCTATACAAAGGAGTGTCGATTTGACAAACACATATATTCCCCGTTTGTCAAAAAAATACTATTTCTGAGCTCATGTTGAGCATCATGTGGGGAAGGTAGGATTTACGATGAGGTTTAGAAACCATTACAGGAAACTATTGCTTCAGCTTTCAATGCAAATTAAATATGTATATATGTATGTATATGATCTATGAACAATTTTGGCGCACAACATAAAAAATTCAGTTTTCATTTTGAATTAGTACATTTGTTTGATGTGTGAAATATTTATAAGTTTGCGGCAAAGTGAGAAGTTATACGAAATAATATATGTATATTTATTGAAAT
>NW_016215287.1:0-1698 GCF_001687245.7 Rhagoletis zephyria | reverse complement strand
AGAAATAAAAGTTTTGAAGACTGTGGTAAGTTAGGCCTCAAAATTGCAATCAAGTTGTTGGATAGCATTGAGTGGAGAAGTTGGCGAAGAGAAGAAAAACATTGGTGAGAAACATTTGTCGTTATAGACAAGCAGTTCAAAATGTGGGGGGTGGTGGGTTGTGCAACGGGTGCACAAGAACTACTTCTTGCGTATGTGCTTATGAAAGGTGGCCGAGAGGAGGTCGAGGAGCATGCAAATGGTTGTTCAAATTGTTTCTCTGCACTGCAAAAACTCGAAAACCAAGTGAAGGGGCCGGAAAAGAATAATGAGGTTTGGTGTTGTTGTAAAAAATGTGACGAGTAAAAAGAATTGGAGTAGTGAGTTTATTAAGTGCAAAGTGTTTCGAGTTTTTTTGCCTGCAAAGGTAAACTTGTCGGCAAAAGTTTTAAGTGGTCAAGCGATGTCGGGGGAACCCGCCCTGCCTCTGACAGCCGTCGACGGGCAAAGAACTTGGCCAGCAGACGATGTACTGCTGCTACTGCTGCTGCTGCTGCTGATGATGATGGTAATAGATCGGTAAACCAAAATAACGCACAGTGTATAGGAGTCGAACAGTGGGGGCAGCAGTTCGCCTCAAGAGTAAACTACAACTTTAGCTCAAACAACTCGAGAAACCGACGGACTGCCTTGAAGCACGAAACAAGGTATTCGGGGCTTGGTATTGCGATTATGACTGGAAACTCTGCAAGTACTTCCTCCACTTGAACTCCCAGCTTCTCCACATCGAAGCGGCCATCGCCCGGATCGCTGCCCACTGTCACCTGATAGCCGCCGCTAAAGTCCGTCTTGCTGCCCGAGCCGCCGAGGTGGAGGAGCAGGTGGTCAGCTGAGACCGGAGACGTGGCCCGCTGCACTGATGACCTTCACCGGACTGGTCTTGAGCAGCTTGCCGAGCAGTTCCTGGTCAAAGAAAACAGCGGGAAAACGGGAGATAGAACACGTCAGTATACTACCTCGGCAAGCTGCATTGCCGTCGAGCATGGCGTCCCGGTCCCCTGCTCGGTTGCCCAGCCCCAGCCCCCTTCACCGGGCCGCCCATGGCCGAGCGTGACAGACAGCAGAGCACTCGTTTGAACTCCATGTTCAGGTAGGCGTATTGATGGCCGAATTGTGGGGCGCTAAACGTGAAGAAGAAAAAATCATTTTAGAACATTAAATATTTTTTTTCCAAAATCTTCTTGCCTGTCTTAATGTGATGCCCAGCCAGGTGATGCCCGACTTGATGACCTCGTAGCTGATGTTGTTGCAGTTGTCGCAGAAGGCCGAGACGACGTAGAAGATTGCCGTCCACAAATGCCATTACCACCTTACACCCGATTTCGAAATTGACCTCGAGACCAAACTCACCAACTCAAACAGAAGACGCCCATGACTATGCCCAACGTCCTAATCGAGGCCTTCGTATCGGTCATCAGCTGCCTCGTCCTCTTTTGCAAACTCCGCTCCACATGTCGCTTATTCTCCACCACACTGGACTTGTCTCCTCTTTGACAAGCACACAAAACACAAAACACAAGCACACACACAAAAATACGAAAAAATGCTCCAAGGTGACGTATGCAAGCTTCAACAATAGTACTGGTTGTTTAGGAGATGGCAGCATTTTTCTTTGAGAACCAGCAGCAGCAGAACGGCAGACAGCAGCAGCACCTCAAT
>NW_016215286.1:0-1698 GCF_001687245.7 Rhagoletis zephyria | reverse complement strand
AATCGCGCAGCTGCTCCTCGCTAGTATTACTATGGATTACTATGGAAGTGGAGAGACAAACTGTCTATAACTCGTAGAGAAATTGAGGCTTAAGTAAATGCTTATGTTTACCAAAGCATCAAAGTAATATCAAAAAATCAAAGTAAATACTCTCACATTGTTTTCTTGGTAAGCGTCGTGGCTGAATATGGCACGCGGGAGTGACAGAAGCGTGGAATTATCTGTAATAGAATTAAGCAATTTCAGCTTAAGGTTAGTATTTTAGGGTTAAGCTAATGAAATTGGCAAATTCGAAAGTTGGGTTTTAGTCTGATGGGAGTATAGCACTGTGCCAAATTTTGGAACATTTTTTGGGGTCCCAGCCAAATTATGTCCTAACGGCCAAGGACAGCAGCCATTTGATAGGCTCTTCCCCATGACAATTCTTTTTAAAGTAGGTAAAAGTTCTTTTGATTTATGGAGTTGTCGTATGGGTCGTTAGAACTCACAACTTGGAACAGTCAAGTCGCTCACCAAGATACCAAAGCTGGCAAGCGCATGTAAACTGGAACACTGAGTAATAAAAAGAGTTGGCCAGGCATATCCGGGACATATCCGATAAAGCAAGCGATGGTAACTTGGTCCACTGATGAGTCATGGTCTTGCCACCGTAGACTGCTGCATAATGAGCATCAAGTATGACTAATGGCTGCTATTTCTCTATGAAATCAATTAGAGCCACTTGTTTTATTGTGACTAATAGCAAAAGTTTTAAAAGATACGAAGATAACTAAGTCGTCCAAGCCTTAGTCGTCTCGATAATTTTTATAGAAATTTTTATGAATTTATATCATCTTATTGCAAATAGCTTGGCAAGAATTGTAATTACTTTAGGTTTAGAAAACGTTATCCCCAATATAGAAGTGAAGCTTATAATCACTCTCTTCGATGTAGACTGCAGATCCCGATCCCAGTTTTAGAGCTATAACTACATATTCCTCAATATGTAAGCCCGAGCTCTGTATTGCCATTGAGCCAGCACTCAGCCGCAGGGAACTCAACATCGTAAAATCTACTAGGAAAAGGTAATGGTGACATACTATGCTGAGGTATTGAATATACACTTGTGTCTACATCTCTGTTTCCACATCTTCCCACTCAGTGTCATACCAAAAGCGCTTTATAGTAAGGCTGTATGCCACCTTTGAGGTCTTTAAATGAAAAAAAGTAAAGCAACGGTAATTGTAGCAGAGCATCAAGGACAGTGCCGAGCATTGTAGAGAAGGCTCCCATACAGCAATCGGTAACTGTCCTTTAGAAAGCAGATTTCCGACCGTGTTGAATTTCTGCTGTTAGTGAGCACAACAGAAGTGCAAATAAATTTTTTTTAACTTACATAAACATTCTTTAAAATTATTGCCTTGATTTTAGCAAACCTTTCGTAATACTGCAGTTTTTTTAAATGTCGCTTTTGAGCTTGTATTGCGCGAACTGTCACCCTGTTGCATCCTGATTTATAACAATTTCTAATACCCTAAATCATTCAATTGGCAAAGCCATACCTAACTTTAAAAAAAACCTCTCAAAATCTGCATTTCAAAGGCAATGAACAACTCTTTAAAATTTACATACTCCTTTGTTTACAAACATGTGCTTGAAATTACTGCAATAAACTTACCTTCAGTTGGCAACACGAACCGAAATAGAAGCGATCAATGC
>NW_016215285.1:0-1698 GCF_001687245.7 Rhagoletis zephyria | reverse complement strand
TTTGCATCGGAAAGGTTGTGTCTCAGAGGTGGTCCCATACTAATCTGGTCAAGATGCGATCAGTGGATCATGAGATATATATATATTTTTTTTTTTGCTAAAAATTACTAAATTTATATCTCAATTTGAAGTTAGAGAAATAAGATCCCGATGAGTACCTACATACATAGTATGCGCCTTTCTCCTCAAACAACGTATACGAGGGTCACTAAAAAATCTTTAGAATACCTAAGAAAGAAACCAATTTTGCTAAATTAGAGGGAAATATTGCAAACTTCGTCTGTTATAGCCTTTTTCTTCAAGTATTTCGCAAAATGTTTAATACAGCAATTTTCGTGTTTAAAGCAAAGCAAAACACCATACAAATCAGAAGGGTTAGATCTTTATTAAAATACTTCGTATTATTGAGGCCTTATCGGATTTTCGGTTCATCTTTTGGAACTTACCAAAGCTCCTTAATCCTTTTCGAAAAATATGGGTTTTCATAAAAACTGGACTTTGCAACTTTTCACTCTAAACTAGCGATTTGTTTCAAACTGATTTTTGAGGGGAAAAAAATTTTTTTTTTTACTTTGAAAGATATACATATGTACATATATACTAGCTGCTTGGTCCCGTGCATATACATTTGTATCTAAGGTACCACCTATTACAATGGGATTAAACTGTCTGGACATGGCGTGCTTGCATTTCAACATACTAATGTATTTATATCAAATCACCCTGTCTAGCATTGTACGTCGATTTCGGTGAAAGCGAATTATTTTAAAAATTACTTATCTTTATTTAAATAAGGTTAAGTAATTACTTTAGCGTACAAAACGTTGATTTTCCTTTTATTTTGTTTATCCTTTGATTTTACGAGCCTTGCGAAATTGGTTAGCTTTAGTATTCGAAATAAATATACTTTTTACAAAGTTCATCAGAACGTTATGTACTTTCTTTAAATATAATATTTCAGCAACGCAATAGTAAAAGTTTTTTGGCATATAGCAAAAACTTACATTTTTTAGGAAGTTATTTGTGAATGTATTCAATACATTTAAATTTCTTTTGTAACCGGATTATTCACGGAAAGTCAAAGAAAATGTTTAACTTAACGTCAGTGCAGGATCCGAGTCGACACATAAAACAGAACGTACGTGTCATCCGTTTATTAGCTTGGGGTGCACTGGGCCCCGTGTGACCATTGCGGGTTAATCCGCTTATAAATAAGCTTGGCCAAAGTGTACTGTCAAAACAATTGCGTTGAAATCAAACAAAATTGATTACCCCAACCACAAATCGAAACTTCAGGATGACGTATACGCCATGGCGGCTACGCACATGCAGTTTTATTTAAATTTTCACCTCTTTACCAAATTTAAGTTATCGATGAACTTCGCATAAATGACAAAACTAAAGGAAAACATGTATTGGTGAGCATCTGCATTGTCAAAGACTGTGATTTTAATTAAGATAACTAATCTACTGTTAATGCCAAACTAGTTTTTAAANATGACGTATACGCCATGGCGGCTACGCACATGCAGTTTTATTTAAATTTTCACCTCTTTAACAAATTTAAGTTATCGATGAACTTCGCATAAATGACAAAACTAAAGGTATATTGGTGTATTGGTGAGCATCTGCATTGTCAAAGACTGTGGTTTTAATTAAGATAACTAATCTACTGTTAATGCCAAACTAGTTTTTAAA
>NW_016215283.1:0-1698 GCF_001687245.7 Rhagoletis zephyria | reverse complement strand
AAAAAATGTGTTCGAGTTTAAAACTTTTAACGACTTTTAAAATAAAGGAACTTTTTAGTAACAAAAGTTTCAAAAACAATTTAGAATATTGAAATTGATTTGCAAACAAAAGTACTTGTTTTCAGCCTCAACCAAAAGAGGGAGACTCAATGTGGCGATGATTGGCAAAAAATGAGAAAATAAAAAATTTAAAGTTATCACTGGCGAATGTATTTTTTTGCTTTCAACAAAATTTCAACAAAACTTTTTTTCAAAACAACCAAAATATTGCACAATTGTTTTAAAGCACAAGGTTTTCACGCCATAAAGACCGGATACCGCAGACGAACGTCCAGCTTGGAGTTGAACTCCGCCAGCGTAGTGCGCGCGTAGTGGATGATCACCTGTTGCAGTGTCTCAAAGGAGTACGGCCAACGGAGACCGAAGCCTGAAAAAACAAAACAAAACGAAAAGATTAAAACACTTCCGATCACCATTGCCTAAACTGAATTGACACTCACCGTACACTGATCGCATGATCAGACAGTGGCGAACGGTGCGCCGACAGACAAAGGACAGCGTGTACTGGCCGGGAAACTTTTCGCTCTTCCTGTGTGTTGGAGGAATTTAAAGGGGAGCACAAAAGTGAAAAGCACAATTCGATTAGTCAGAAGGCTGGGGAAAAAACGCCAAATCAATTTCTCGTTTTCACTGGAGTACAAACCTGACGAGAAAGGTGCCCTCCATTCGACCGTGCAACAGTCGCTCGGCGTTGATTCGCGTACAGTTGGGCAGGAGCCAGTTGAGCAGTTTAAAACGGTGGCCAATGCACCGGTCGCAGATGCAGTCCAGGCCGGAGCAGCGAATGGGCGAACCGGTGGTGCCCTTGGCGCCCACTTGACCACTTGCCATGGCGGCGTTTCGGGACAGCGTCTGAAGGTGCTGCTGATCTCTCAGGGTCGCCTGCAGTTGACTGTTGTTGTTGTTGTTGTTGTTGTTGTTGCTGTTGTTCTCAGCTGACTGGCCAATGTCCACGAGAATGCAGTTGTTGTTGCTGGTGGTGCTGTTCATTGCCTTGTTCTTCTCCTTCGCCTCACCCTGCTCTTCACTGTCCATCGGTGGGCCCATTGTCCCGTTCGTGTCCACCAGTGTCTGGTCGCTGAACTGCTCCTCCTCCTCGTCCTCCAGAACGTTGCACTGCTCCAGCAGGTCGGAGAGACTGAGCCCTCGGGAGACCGAGGAGGCCGCCGGGTGGTGGCTGAAGGTGAGCCCGGACGGCAGCGTCCCGGAGGACTTTGACGAGGCAAACTGCTCAAACTGGTACATGGTGATGGGGCGCATTGCCGAAGAGGAGGAAGAGTTCTGCGGCTTCATGCTGCTGCTGTTGAAAGGATTCGTCATCATCATGTCGGGCATCAGCGGCGGCGGCGACTCGATCAGGTCGCTCTGGCGGAAGCTCTCCGCCACCATTCGACTGTCGTCCATCTCCTCAATGCTCTCCTCTTCTTCGATGCTTCTCCTCGAGTGCTTCAGACTGCTGGAGCGCATCAGCAGCATTTCCGGCTCCAGCAGGGCTGGGAAGGCTGCGAATCGAGCGTGGCGAGGCATTGTGGTAGTGCTGGTGGTAGTGGTGGTGGAGGGTGGGCCCAGAAGAGGTGTTTGCTGTTTTCCAGCAGGACAGGGCGGCAGTGATTTGCGCACCATTGTTCCTCCTCCTCC
>NW_016215282.1:0-1698 GCF_001687245.7 Rhagoletis zephyria | reverse complement strand
CATATGCTTGCAATGCATATAAAACAACAAGACTTATACGAGGAGTACGTGCATACCAACATACATATGCATATGTATGCTATAGGTACGGTGACCAGAGATCAAGACATTTGTAAGGCATCGAATCCGAACATAAAATTTTGGTTTTAGAATAAAAATTTAACACAATTTTATGTAAAACAAAACAAAGAAAAACAAACTTGAAAAATTATCGCAAAAATGTATACACATAATATAGACGGTGGCGAGTATGCAAATAGGGAAGAGACATTTTGGCAGGTTTTGGCTACTTTTCCTTGTTTAAATTTTTTTTTTTTGTTATGAAAATGTGTAAAGCAAAATTTCGAAGCCTTGAACTTTAAAAATTCTAAACATTTTAAAAAGATTTTTTAGAATTTAGATTTGAATTAGCTTGGACTTACCGTTAATTTTTGGCAATTTTTTGTTCGCGCGTGGAAGACCATGCAAAGTTTGTGTTCGACAATTTTTTTGTATGGAGAAAATGAGCAGCACCTTCCACAAAAAAAAATTGCACTTTAATTTGAATGGGCTACAAAACTGCACACTCTAAGAAACCTAATTAAAAAACTCAACATTTTGAAGACACTTTGCGGAACTTCGCTAACTTTTGTACAAGGTTTGTAATTTTGAATTGCATGGTCTTTGTTAAATAAGGAGCTAAACTTTCATAAAAATTCATTGGCAATAGCCAAAGAATGCTAAAGTGTTTCTTCCATATTTACATATTTGCCACTGCATCTGCAGATTAAATTTTTCATATACATGCAGTTTTTGAGGGAATTAGTATTATTTTTTATAATTTAACTAAATTCAAGTTAGAACAATTTCACGAAAAAAAAAACTTAACAAATAATTATAAAAACCTTAAAAAAATTCAGCCAAGATAAACTACAACGTAGGGAGAGTACCTACCAGTTTGAAAATTGTTTTTGGGTCAGAGTACGGGAAGACTCTTTTTAAATTAATTAAGAAAACACTTAAAATCAAATATGAAAAATCAAATATAAAAAATCGGGACACTTATACGTCCCGACTTTTTAAAAATATTCAGCGGTATAATTTAAATAAATAAATAAATAAATAAAATTTTCTCAAAATCTGTACGAATGGTCACTGTAGCTATAGGTGAAATTGTATTTTACTGCTGAATCGCTGGCGCTTATTAAGNTTATTGGTGTTTTTGATTGATGCTATAAACATGGAAATGCCTTGTATACATGCATGCATATACGTATATTCGATTTTGTGCTTATTTGCGCCATATCAATATTAGCACATACATTTATTTAATTGGAAATTACGCTCATAAAATGCCGAAAATATGATTGCGTGGCCTCGTTTAACATTTGCAATATACAAGGTTATCGAAAACAAAATGGATAAAATATTTAGACTAGAATTGAAATTTTACTACGTATTCTCCAAATTAATTGGAAAATACTGACCACCACGCAAAAAAGTAGCTAATTCTTCTAGCAGCAGTTAACCAATCCTTCGAAAACAAAATTCGGGCTACTAGAGAAAATTATAATCAAATGCTGCAATATTGTAATGTAAGCAAAAATTGCTATGAAATGAAAGTGTACACCTTGTTCAAATATAATATTCAATATTCATATTAAAATTTCAAAAATTTTTCCATCAAAATTTTCAGAAGCAGAAGCTGTCTCCAAAATC
>NW_016215281.1:0-1698 GCF_001687245.7 Rhagoletis zephyria | reverse complement strand
TTTTTTTTTGTGTGGAAATTTAGGTTCAATTATTAATTAAGACTGCGTTTATGAATCATCAGCCCCAATTATTAGTGAGTGGGGCGCTGCAATGCGGGCACAGAAGCGACCAATGAAAAAATTGAATGAATGAAATTGAATTGAAATACGTGGATGTGAGTAAGAGTGTAATTCGAGATGAAAGAACAAAAATCACATTTAGTAGACGGTAAAAGAAGCAACAGCAAAATCTTAATCACTAAAAGTGTTCGTACACGATATGTATTTCCATCCGTAAATGTGACTGTTTCGATACATATGTAAGTGCATATGTTCCTCAAGTTCACAGTTTCTTATTAACTGTTCAAAATTACGTTCTTTGGAAACGAAATAAAACAAGCACAGATGAAAATAGATTTAGATATTTCGTATGTACGTGCACTACACGATATGTTGGCATTTCCATATGTAAAAAGTGGCGTGGAACACATGCAATTTTTTATGGTTATAGCAATTTTTTATGTGCCCATATTGCATTTTTTTAAGGTTTAGGGGTCCTATAATATATAGTAAATAATATAAAATAGTTAAATAAACAATTGGGTAATATTATTGAAAATCTCCAGAAGAGAAACAAAGTTTTCCGATCGAAAAATATATAATAATATATATCTACCCGTAAATATTTTTTGATTTCCAAATAACAACAATTTTTTCGGTATAGTACAATCCTAGAGGGTGAGAGCATTAAAATTCCCACTTTACTTTTATTTGGAACACCCCAAAGTGCATACATACATATATCTTTATTGAATTTTTATGAACAATAACTTAACTGCATTGATATATTAATCACTTTCTTGTTAATGCAAATAATGTACAAATTAATTAAATTGTTACCAATTGTGTAAAAATAATAAAAAAGTAAGTGCGCCTGGGCCACACTGGAGAAGTGAAACTTACGTTACATACAACATATCTATTTTGTCTCATAATCAATATATGAGGCATTCTCTGCAAAAAAAAACACTCGAAAAAAAAGTTCTATATTTTTTTTGGCAATGATATATCTTATAGTACATGCAAAAACTAAAATAAAAAAATATGGTGTTAGGTCTGTGTAATGCGGGGTTGCCATACTGTCAGGGGTCAATTTTTTGAACCGCCATAACTTTTAAACGAATGAACGGATTTTAAAACGCCATTAGACTTTTTTGTACAAACTTTCTTAGACTTTAAAACTGTGTATCATAAAAAAATTGAAAATTAATATTTCTGAGAAATTTTTAACCTTTTATGCCCCCTTAAATTGTTTTCAAAAATACCCCAAAATGTTCCTTATTTCATCACCTTTTTACCCCAATAAGGGAATTTTGGGACAGCAATATTTGTATGAGTTACAAATAAAAAACCAACTCAGCGCTACGCTCTCAATCCAAGCAATTTCTTTGTTTGCCTACAAATTGCAATAACTTGTCAGCAGAAGAGAAAGGGAAGTAAAAAGTAAGACAAGCAAACAGGATTCGTTAGAATTCAAACTGTCGCTATGATGAAAAAGCATTGATTTATATAATAAAAGCCACCTGCATTTAGCGTAACCCAGGATTAACGACATACATTGATATATATACATACATACATCTGCTTTTGCTTAAGGTTATATTTTTTCTTTTTTTCTATCTAATTATATTTATGTTATTCTAATGGAAAAAATTGATA
>NW_016215280.1:0-1698 GCF_001687245.7 Rhagoletis zephyria | reverse complement strand
TATTTTTTATTGATTTTTGGCGACTTGGGTCAGCTAGGTTTATGGACGTGCCAACAGGGGCCAACAGGCCATTGCATGTTATTGTAGCTGGCAACAAAAGTACTTTGCTTCACTCATTACTTTTCTTGATTGTAGTCATTTCAGCTGAAATTGCACTGTTCTGGGTTTATTACCTTGTTTAAGTGCCATCTTCTAGCGTCTGGTGGAAGAAGTAAAACAGCTCCAAATAAGAAATGCTCTCTAATGAAATCAAATGGAAAAGCAAGCGTACATTTTACATATGTACATATATAGTATAATAAAATACTACAATTTATTGTATCATGACCAGACAAGCGTTAGCTAAAAGTTAGTCTCTGTTACCAGCCTCCGTCCCAAGTCGAAACAGAAAAAAAACACGTTTTGATCCGCTATGGTCGTTGTGGTTCTAGGTTTTATTTTTGTTGTAGCGGCTACTCAAACCCTGCCTAGATCGGCTTGTCCTTCAATGGCTGTCGTCAAGCTCAACCAATGGGAGACCCAGGAAGCGTGCAGCTTCGATTGAGCTTGTCCATAGGGACAAAAGTGTTAGCTGAGTGGGGTTTAAAGGGCATGCGAAGAGATTTCTCGACGTCTGCATCTAATTTGCTCAGGTACGAGTTTAGCCTGCTGCAGTTGTCAGAGCGAAGTCTCCCGAGGCAGATGGAGCTATGTCTCGTCCACGTCTAGTGGTTGTGTACCTAGAACAGCATTCACAGGCCGAGATTCTATATAACTCGAAACTGACTCCCTGTGAATGCTAGCTGTTATCTGACCCCCTGAGGGTTGCCGAGGATTTTATTCGAAGAGGTAACCGTTTACTTTCGAGCACGACTCATCTATTCCATTCTCAGACGCCATTATCGAGCAATCGCCAGCATAAGATACAATCGAGATTCCCGCTGGTGGTCGAGAAAGCTTTGAAATAGTTAAATAGTAGCGGGGATAGGACAACACCCTCTGGGACCACCTGCTTGATTTTTCTTGGCTTGCTAGTTTTGTCTCTAAAAATTACTGACGAATGTCGACCACTCAGATAATTTGCTGAGCACCGTTTGAGTCCCTGTGGGAGAGAGGAGGTCTCAATCAGCCCAATTCTGAATACTCCCGAGAAGTTTATTCTCCTGGAATTTGTTTCTAGCGAGAAAGAAATCCTCCAAAAATTAACTCCCAGTGTGGCTGACGGTGTCAAACCCCTTTGGCAGGTCGAATGCTACTAGAACTGTTCTCTCACAGGGGTGCTTTCGGTTCAGGCCACGTGTTATCTAAGAGTTTATAGCGTTAAGTGCTGTGCACTTTACGGAAACCATGCTGATGCTTCGCTGGGGTCAGGTGGTTCGTATAATGCGGCAGTAGCAAGGCCTCAAGTGTCTTCGCTACCGGGGAAATGGAGGTTATTCTAGACCAAGATTTTTGCTATTTCTCGACCNTGCTTTATAAAGGGCGACAAATGTGTAGATATTATATAGACTTAAGGATACCAACCGGTCAGGGCAGTAATGATGCAATCATTGGATGATCGCGCTTTCTAACGAAGTGCGCCTCCAGAGGTGTGGTCCCCGTGCTTTAAAGTTCTTCGTCGAAACGGCAATTACCATAAAAAATATTCGCCTGAAAATCCATTCTTTCATTTTTTTTTAAGTTCAAGCATTCTTGGTTTTTTTATTGAAATATTTGGAA
>NW_016215277.1:0-1699 GCF_001687245.7 Rhagoletis zephyria | reverse complement strand
TAGACCAGTTTTTAGCTCTCTTATGGAATTATCCTTGTAGGAATAAAACTAAACGTACTATTCATAAAAGCTTTAAATTGGTTATATGCAGAATAGTCACTGAAGTTCCCATGCTTCACTTCAGGTATCACAATGAACCCGCAAGGCCTAAGTGGGTTAGCGATTGGACCGACTGCTACATCAATCTAACCTAACATAGCTTCTTCCCTCTAGTGCCTGAAGAAATTGCACAGCGGTTGAGATCCTCACTACAGCAAAACGTGTATTTAAGACCCTGAGGGATAATAACATTTGAAAGTAAAACAAAATTTGGGAAACACTGGACTAAATGTTTTGAGCTTAAAGAAGTTATTGTTGAGGAAGAGACCGCTTTTTTCCAAAAAAAAAACGTTTATTAAAAATTCACTTACATTCTATTTCTGCAATTGTTCCGCTTCTGCTAAAGCACATCTTACCATTCAGTACAACCTTACCAAAATACGAACAGCTTGAGGGTTCCACTACATAGCCTTCTTTGCGAAATGTGACCTATCTACTTCCGTCCTTGGATCCAGGTGTTAAGGCGCTCTTGTAAGCAACTCCTCATTCGAGGTTGATTTATGACGAAAAATTCGGAGTATTGTTTTAAGACATCGGCTTAGGAAAACTTGCAGGCACATAGAACTGCAACCATACAGCAGTATGGACAGCTCTTTGGACTTGAAAGTCGTGGTATTAGAGTAGAAGGCAGATTCTAGTTTCACCATAACGTGTGCGGCGGCCATTGTCTTCGTCGGTGCCACCAGCAGGGACAACAACGCTGCGAAGGTATGTGAAATTCCTCACAATCTCAATTATTTGGTCGGAGACTGTCACGATACCACAAGCCTGCGCTGGCGTACTTAGAACTTTGATCTCATTAAGGTCGATCCTTGGGCTGATCATAAAAGACTTACATATGTATGTCGTCAGCGTGGTCAATGTGCTCAGTTGAACTAGACATGCTCCACCGAAGTCCACCGTCGAGGAGGGCCTCAGGGCAAAATCTTACACATTCCCAAACACCAAAAGGAAGAGAAGGGGTGAGAGTATGCAGCCTTGTCGAACTCCACTGCGCACTTTAAAGGTCTCCAGACAGCTGCGCTAGGACACGACACTATCGAAAGCCTTTTCGATATCGGATACAAATCAGCTCTGAATTCGGCGCACAGCTCGATAATGACCCTGACAATATTTGTTTGGTCTGTGCAGCAAAAACCCATGCGAAAGCCCTCAGGCTGGCTGGTGGTCGGTAGTCGAATATACCTACGTATTTCTTTGTGGGTTCCATTACCATTTTATGTGGCTATGTAAGTAAAATAATGCTCCAATAGCCAGAAGTTTGTCTGTAAATTTCTATAGTCAGCTGGCAATCATTTTCTCTAATGAAGTCATTGACTCGGAGAGTATTGAATTCATTCTAAATTTGTGCTTCTTTGCATTCAAATTTTTTAGAGCTGTAATATGTTCATAATTAACCGATCATTCGCGTTCATTTGTGGGGGATTCGATGTATACCTATGGAGTAATTTCGCCACTGGCATTCCTAAATTCAGCATGGAATTTCCAAAAACTAGAAACTTCACTCATGTACAGAAATATAACAAAACCGCGGTGTATACAGCCTCTGCTCAACTAAACTCAACTCAGTCATACGCCCCAACTATTGCAGCCCCACAAA
>NW_016215276.1:0-1699 GCF_001687245.7 Rhagoletis zephyria | reverse complement strand
CAATGCATTTTCGACTGAAACTAAACGCGAACAATAACGGCGACTTCACTTCATATTAAAATTAACTTGAACTTTTACTGGAATGCACAAATATCTTTTAAAATGTGCATTTTGTACAATTTAATTTATGCTAATTTTTTCTTAAATATTAGTACGAAACTCGTTTATATTTTATTTAACAGTATAATTACCAACGGCTAGTTGGAAAAATTTTAAACAAATAAAAAAAAGCGATGGCTTACGAAGAAATTGCAAATTTTGCTATTTTACTGAGGTACATACATACATAGGTACATAAGCTCAATTTTAATTGGTTTATTCGATATAATTTTTCCTTCGCTGTACGGGTTTCACTTTGAGCTACTGTATATTATGCCCGCTCAAAATTTTGTGCGTGGTCGGCTAAATGTTTGCGGGAGAGCAACATTAAATAGCAAGAGACCAGCAGAGCACTGCACATACACACAAATTTAGTTGTATATTTTTGCCGTTTTAAAAGGTATAGCATTGTATATTGATTGGTAATACATATATAACTATACCAGCATACATATATACAAATGTCTTTGGTGTTTGTTGCTTTTTTTTCTTATCAGCAAATGAGCTATGATTATAATGTGTCGCATGCGAAAATGGCGGCTTTAGGCCGAGTTTTTCGAGACCGCGTTTCACCAAATGTGAATGAATATTGTTACTATAGAGTATTCGCTATTACCAATAGCTGCTTTTTTAACGTTAAAAACTGCCACTATATATTTGAAACTAATGCCGATTTTCCACTATGCTTTAAAATGACAAAAAAATGTGTGCCATTTACAAAATGCCATGGGGAAATTAACTTACGTAATGCCCAACTTTGACATTCAAATTGTTGCCATTTAATGCCTAGTAGAAACTCAGCACAACCCAGTTTTTAAATTTTTTTTTTTTAATATTTTTGACGGCATCAAAAATGGTACCAACGACTTTCGAATTTCCGGCCAATATGCCGCGCATACGTACATATCTATCTAATGCCTATTACGTTCTTATCAGTAGACTTATAATATACACAATTCAAACCTAATCGCCCGAAGTACTCAATAAGCATTGTGTAATCTTTTTATAATAACAAAAAATAAGCGAACACAACACAATTTTCATTAGACGCCTTCAGAGGTCTATTATAAAAATAATTGATATTATGATTTTATAGTGTAAAAAGCATTCATCAGACACCCACAAATTTTAGTTAAGCATATTTTTGTTTAGCAGTATTTACATTTAGCATTGAAAAATATACAATAGTTTCAAAAACTTGTGGCCTTAAATAGCGAAATAAAAGTGTTAAGAACTCATATAAAAATTAAATTATTTAAATACTACGAAAATGCATTCGCTCCGTTATGCTCGTGCATATACTCCAACATTTTTGCGAGCCTTTACTGCAGCCATGATGAATAACAATGGGGTAAGAGTTGTGTGTGTGTGCGTGACAGAGAATGTATATAAACGAANTTTTTTTTTTGTACACAGATCTTAGTAATATTTGAAGTACTTATAACCCTGTAGACATTTTTTTCAGAGTATTTTAAATTGAAGAGAAATTTTAAAGAATTCCTAAAGATCTCATCAGATTTTTTGCAGAATTTTCTAAAATTAAATAAACTGTGCACCAAGGTACATTGAACAGGTAGTATCAGTAGAGCAGCTGATTTGA
>NW_016215275.1:0-1699 GCF_001687245.7 Rhagoletis zephyria | reverse complement strand
ATATAGTTCGTTCTATTTTCAAAAGTGAGGTGTCAAATGACAGCGCTTGGCCTGTAGATGTGCAATAAAGTTTTTTATTCTTGAAAATGGTTGCCACCTGTTACAAATTTTATTAAAATTATTAAATAAGACAAATGAATTAGATATTACAATATGGGTATAAATTGAACTAGTTTTGAAAATACTTTACTTCTAAACGACACGTAGAAGGGTTGCCACATGTTTAAAGAATCAAATTCACTTTAATTAAGGGAATAAGGTAACTGAAATATGTATATCAATATGAGTATCGGAAAAATGAAAAAATGTTACATGTTTAGAAAGAAATAAGTGAAGAGTAAAAACACTCCTGAGTTAATTTAAGAGTCCAGTAATTTAAAATGAATGTAATCAGAGCAAATCCCTGATTGACAATGTATGTATTTGTAATAAAATAACAAATACGATGGTGTAATCCTATGGTTTGACGTAATTATTATTTTAGTTTAGTATTCGTAATATTTTTAAGCCAAAACCTTCTTAAACCTCTTTGGTCTGACTCCCTTATGGTGATACCTATCTATTTCAATTACCGAATTCCTTTAATTAAAGTGGAATTTGATTTTTTAAACAGGTGGCAACTCTCTACATGTATCTAATACACATTTCGATTGATACCCATCTCTTAATAATTCATTTAACTTATAAAAAAAAAATGTATCTAATTTTTTAACAACCTAATTTTTTAACAGGTGGCAACTCTTTAAAAAAAAAATAAACCCTCTATTGTCCACAGGTCAAGCTTTTTAATCTGACACTTCATTTTTGAAAATGGGACGTATCGTGCAGATCTCAAGGCACTGAAAAAAAATTAAAAAATAATTGCATGCATTAGCGAAAAACGCATTACTTCAGAAAGTACAAAAAATTAGGAGGTTTTTATTGTTTTGAAAGCTAAAAACTCGTACTATTTAATGAAATAATAAAAAATAACCTATTTTTACATATATTTTTTATTCATTCCATTAAGATTTAGCATTTTTTGAAATTTTGTTTAAAAATAATGTTTTTCTGGAATGCCACAGGGACATCCTGTGTATAATTTTATTCCAAAATTTTGATTCATGTAATTCTCTACTATCTATATGCAAACAAGAAACATCGAACCCATGGTGTAATAATAACAAGGTGTTGTCAGTAACTTAACCTCACTTTTTCGGCAGGTCTATTCCGGTTACGCATTTTATAGTAGTATAAAAGGTACTAATTATTTACTACTTTTAATCCGTTTGTGCATACTATTTCAAATGAAATGTAGAAAAATTTATAATAACAGGCTCATAAGCCTGAATATATGTTTGTATCATACGTAAAAATAGTAATTTCTCCGTTTTTCGAAGTTAGCCTCCGAAATCGAGATGTTCGAATTTGGAATTTTGGAAAAAAATATTTTTAATTATAGCATGTAAAAAGCAAAAAAAATGTAAAAATCATACGTGGTCCGCTTTTTGCTCTTATTTATATGGTATATAACTTTTTTTGTTAAAACTTTTATTACAGGTGCTATAACGGGCCAAAGGTCAGATCTTCGAAAAATTAAAAAATTAATATTTCAGAAAATCTTGAACTAACTTAGATGCATATCGTTGTAAAAGTGATTTAACCGCCTCTCTTGTGATATGCATATTTGTAAAAATTTGAGAAAAAAACACATTTAAAG
>NW_016215273.1:0-1699 GCF_001687245.7 Rhagoletis zephyria | reverse complement strand
CCTTTCTGCGTAGGCGGCCTTCGGCCGCGTTAAAGGATTATAACCCTCACAAGGTAGAATTCCCTTTCTGTTTTGCGACGAAAAGCGGCTGGACACCTTTTCCAGAGAACAGCTTTCTGCGTAGGCGGCCTTCGGCCGCGCTTAGGGATTATAACCTTCACAAAGTAGAACTCTCTTTCTGTTTTGCGAAGAAAAGGGGCTGAACACCTTTTCCAGAGAACACCTTTCTGCGTAGGCGGCCTTCGGCCGCGCTAAGGGATTATAACCCTCACAAAGTAGAATTCTCCTTTCTGTTTTGCGACGAAAAGCGGCTGAACACCTTTTCCAGAGAACACCTTTCTGCGTAGGCGGCCTTCGGCCGCGCTTAGGGATTATAACCCTTACTAAGTAGAATTCTCCTTTCTGTGTTGCCGGAAAAGGGGACCGGAAGTATTTTTGCGCAGAACTTCTTTCTGCGTAGGCGGCCTTCGGCCGCGCTTAGGGATTATAACCTTCACAAAGTAGAACTCTCTTTCTGTTTTGCAAAGAAAAGGGGCTGAACACCTTTTCCAGAGAAGACCTTTCTGCGTAGGCGTTCTTCGACCGCTCTTAGGGATTATAACCCTCACAAGGTAGAATTCCCTTTCTGTTTTGCGAGGAAAATGGGCTGAACACCTTTTGCAGAGAACACCTTTCTGCGTAGGCGGCCTTCGGCCGCGATTAGGGATTATAACCCTCACAAGGTAGAATTCCCTTTCTGTTTTGCGAGGAAAAGGGGCTGAGCACCTTTTGCAGAGAACACCTTTCTGCGTAGGCGGCCTCCGGCCGCGCTTAGGGATTATAACCCTCACAACGGAGAATTCTCCTTCTGTTTTGCGACCAAAAGGGGCTGAACACCTTTTACAGAGAACACCCTTCTGTGTAGGCGGCCTTCGGCCGCGCTTAGGGATTATAACCCTCACAAAGTAGAATTCTCCTTTCTGTTTTGCGAAGAAAAGGGGCTGAACACCTTTTCCAGAGAACACCTTTCTGCGTAGGCGGCCTTCGGCCGCGCTTAGGGATTATAACCCTCACAAAGTAGAATTCTCCTTTCTGTTTTGCGAAGAAAAGGGGCTGAACACCTTTTCCAGAGAACACCTTTCTGCGTAAGCGGCCTTCGGCCGCGCTTAGTGTTATAACCCTCACAAAGTAGAATTCCCTTTCTGTTTTGCGAGGAAAAGGGGCTGAACACCTTTTCCAGAGAACACCTTTCTGCGTAGGCGGCCTTCGGCCGCGTTTAGGGATTATAACCCTCACAAAGTAGAATTCTCCTTTCTGTTTTGCGAGGAAAAGGGGCTGAACACCTTTTCCAGAGAACACCTTTCTGCGTAGGCGGCCTTCGGCCGCGCTTAGTGTTATAACCCTCACAAAGTAGAATTCTCCTTTCTGTTTTGCGAGGAAAAGGGGCTGAACACCTTTTGCAGAGAACAACTGTATAAAAAGCTCGAAAGTAATCACAATGGGGCGACCAGACTTGAAGCCTGATATAATAATAAGTGATTTTGAACCAGCATTTATCGCAGCAGCTGGTAAAATATTCCCAGATGCAGATGTTCATGGCTGTTTTTTTCACTTTAAGCAATGTATTAACGGCACGTTCAATCCATTGGCCACCAAACTCTCTATGGTACGGACGAAAACTATGCAAACGCCATAACAGAATTTGCTGCTCTTGCTTTTG
>NW_016215272.1:0-1699 GCF_001687245.7 Rhagoletis zephyria | reverse complement strand
TAAATATTGAAGCTAATTTATTCAAAATTGATGCTTGCAACAATTCTTATCCAAGAAATACGCTTGTGATACAATTTTGGAAAATGGGCGTGGCACCGCCCACTTATGATNATCCAAGAAATACGCTTGTTATACAATTTTGGAAAACAGGCGTGGCACCGCCCACTTATGATCAGATATATGTATCTCGGTAACCGTTACACCACTTTGTACCAAACTCGGTATGGTTATTGTGCTAGCCACATAAAAGCAAACTGTTGAAAATTATTGAAATCGGACTAAANGCGTGGCACCGCCCACTTATGATCAGATATATGTATCTCGGTAACCGTTATACCACTTTGTACCAAACTCGGTATGGTTATTGTGCTAGCCACATAAAAGCAAACTATTGAAAATTATTGAAATCGGACTAAAATTTAGGCCGCTTTTCATATAACGGTAAATTTCAGAACTGCTTGAAACTTCAAAATTTAAGGACTCTAATTTAGTCAAAATTGATACGCCCCGGCTTACCATGTAGAGGAAGCTTTCGGAAAGGTGGAAGTCANAAGGACTCTAATTTAGTCAAAATTTATACGCCCCGGCTTACCATGTAGAGGAAGCTTTCGGAAAGGTGGAAGTCATATATTAAATACTTGCGCCGGGTATTTAATGTTCGGCTCCGCCCGAACTTAGACTTTGTTGTTGAATATATAGCCATAAATTTGGAAGTTAGGGAGGGGCTCGATGTGGGGATTTATAAGTCCATGAAATACGTGATAATCAATCAAAAAGTGAATTTTGGATTTTTAGTTAGTTACGGCTTTTTGTATTTCAGCGACGATATGAGTCACGCCCTTTCCATACTATGCTAACGATATATTGCATGCCAAGTCCCACTCCTCAATAGATATTAAATTCGCCTTGAAGTGATTCTTATTTGATTTGTGAACATGACTGTCAACCTTTTCACCTTCCATTTTTATTTCGCTGCGTGCAAACCTTGCCAACTATCACAAATTTAAAGTAAATATTGTTGTGTTTGAGGGCACAAAGGGGTATTTGCATAGATAAACCGGTCAAAATTCTTTGGTGTGTGTTTTCTGCTAAGTAATAAAAGAGAACACGGAACTTAATCTTAGTAAACCGTTTTATGAAAAAAAAATTCACTTATCTAAGAAAAAGTAGAAAAAAACTAGCGATGGATCCAGTTATTTCAACAGACCTTTGACAAATAATATTCGATAGTTACATAATTCTTTCCAAATTAAAGGTTATTTTTATCGCGCAAATAATCGATTCCGCTTATAGCTAAACGTTGAACATTTGCGCTGGAAATACCTATTGAAGGGTCTTACTCTTTGACTTCGCAAAAGCTCCGCATTGATTATTGCGAGTGCGATGCGAATGCGAATGTTAAAATTAATGCGGAAGATCCGCGGTTGCGAATGCGAATATTCGCAACAACCTTGCTACATATGTGCCCAGCAAAAAATCGGTAATCGCTTTTAGTGGTAACGTGTCCTAGAAGGCATACGTTATAATGCCTTCGAATTGTTTCGCTTTTTTTAGGCATTACCGGTAATGCAAAGTAGAATGTCCTACAATATTTTATTTTTTTCGCTTCTTTGTTTAATTTCGGGGAATGGAAAGTATACACAGTGTACAATATTTTTTTTATACCCGAGCGCACTTGTGCACAAGGGTATTATAACTT
>NW_016215271.1:350-1699 GCF_001687245.7 Rhagoletis zephyria | reverse complement strand
GCATACAATTTCTTTATAGAACTAAGCAAATAGTTCAGGTCCCGATACGCATAGAAATAAAAGTCGACATTTATTTTCACTAAAACCAATTTCTCTCCTGAATGGTTTGCGAACTGTAAGCCAAACAGTTGTAAACTTCTATCCCGTATTAACGGTCCAATTACAAAGTCTGAAGAACGATAAACAATTTTTGCACAAATTGTTTTCTCAAACTTATCGGTTGACCTGATTGGTACCTTTTTCGACCCGGTCGAAGGTTCGTCAACTTTGTTTTATCTCTCTCTAAAGGTCGTTTGGTACATTTACCACTCACCTCAACTGACGTCGAAGGTTCGACTAGTAAGCGACATATCGCATCTGTTGTCCTGATTTGGAGCTCCAGGAGCTTGCGTTGACACATCTTGATCAGTTATCTGAAGTCATGGCGACTGAGTCAGCAGTAATGGCAGATTTTCTTTTCGACTCCAACAACATTATAACCTTCTGTAAGCATTTTGAAAAAGAAGATCCGGAAGACCACACCGATACTTTGCTGGAAATCAAGCTTGAGGATCTCAATGCACGATGGGAAAGGTTACAACTCTCATATCGAAAGGTCTGCCTTACTGATGAAAAATATGTTCCCAAAGACTTCAAAGAAGAAGCGGGAAACCAACTCCAATTGTGTACCGACAGTTTTTATAATTGCACATCACAGATTCTCGATCTGCGTAAAATACGCAAATCTCTTCCACAAAAAACCGCAGATCAGATTAAAACACATTTCCAAGAGCATCTGTCATTCAAATGCAAATTTTGCAAGATTAATAATCACCCGATAAAATTATGTTTTAAATTTCGAAAACTCAGCACTAAAGAACGCACTAAGTTCTTAGAACACAATGGACATTGCATCAATTGCTGGAGCGGCAGTCATTTGGTCATCAACTGCCAAAAAGCTTCCCAATGTTTTCATTGTAAAGATTTCCACCATACCATGTTGCATCCTGAATCGACTAACAAGCCGGAATCAAAGGCTATAGTTAGCAAACAATTAACTCAAAAAGGTCCAAACGCAACTTCTTTGCAAACTGAATCTACCTACCCTCACCCAATTCAATCGAATAATCCCATTTTCTATATTACTGAAGGCAACATCTACCAAGAGAAGCCCCCTATTGCCTCAGCTGATAGTTATTTCCATTTACAAACCAGCTTTTCAATCGATCAGCAGAAATCAAACCATCCTAATACCCACATGCATATCGAGCACATCTTTACTCCAAGAGCTTTTCAAAAGTCATCTATTCGAAAACCAACGAATTATCTACCAAGGTCTTACACCAAGAAGACAAACACTCCAACAGTTA
>NW_016215271.1:0-303 GCF_001687245.7 Rhagoletis zephyria | reverse complement strand
ACAGGTACAAACCCCCGTGATTCATATTTTAACGCATTACGCCGATGCATAAAACCTAGAACTCTACATCAAAGAGCTAAAATCCTAAACCTCAAAAGTCTCCTCGCACAAAACACAATACATCGATGGTTTTGGAGCCGGCCACTAAAAACCACCAAACCAAGTGCGGTAAAATGCGAAATTGCGTTTTATGTTTCGCCATTTTCGAGCCCCCCAGGGACGCTGTCGCCCATTACTAAACAACCCGAAATACAACTTCAGCAAATAGTGTCAAAGCCACTCGATCATCAAGAGTGGAGGAAA
>NW_016215270.1:0-1699 GCF_001687245.7 Rhagoletis zephyria | reverse complement strand
AAATCGAGCACCAATAAATTACTCAACCCCTTGAAGGCGTCCTTCTGCAGTGCACTCACCGAATTCCGACTCAAATTCAACGTACGCATATCCCGTTGATATTCGAAATTCTTTGAACCAAGCGTTTCGATGATATTCTGTGAGAGATCCAGTACTTCTAGCTTCATGTAGAAGGGCAGCGTAAATTCCAGATTGCGTATTTTGTTTTGTGTCAAATTGATGTACTTGGTTTCGGGATTCAATTGTATGGGCACATCTTCGAGCGCTGCGTCCACGCAATATGCCCGACTATTGGCATCGCCACTGATGCACTGGCACTTGGATGGGCAGAAGGCGCTCGTATGCGTAAGTAAACTTAGCAGCGTAACTGTGAATAGGAGGAGGAGTGTGGAAGGTGAGCAGGACGCGCTTGTTTTTGTTAATCTATGTTGTTGCTGTTGTCGGTGTCGGTGGTTTGGATTGCAATGTAGTGCGTTCGCTGTCAGTTTTGCAGCAATTGTTTCGTTTTGCCATCTCACTGGACTTGTGCACGCTGCTTGGGTGGCCATTTTGTTGGTTTTGTGCTTGTGTTTGCTACGGAAGCGATCACTTCGTGCGTGTTGTTGGCTCATTTTTTTAGTTTTTTTATGTTGTTTTCTTTCAGCAATGTTTAAACGATCGCTTTTATTTCAGTGTTGATTTCCTTTTTGTGGCATGTTGGGAACTGTAGGGGAAATAAAAGAAAAATATGTTTGTTTTTATTAAAAAGTCAAACACTATTTTTTTTAGAGATAAACAATTGTTTTTGCGACTGTCTTATAAGTTGCTTTAAAACTAATTTGATGCAAAGCAAGATACAGTGTTGATTTTTATATACACAATGTTTTTGAAGTAAAATTTTTTTTGTTATTTTTCCAGAAAAATATTGTCCAAGCTTTAACCAAAACCATATAATCAATGTTTCAAACTTTGGATACAATTTGGGAAAATCTAACAAATTTTCCACTGAGTCTTTAAAACATTTTTTGGGTATGCAGTTTGATCGCTCATATAATTTAAGACCGGCTAAAAAATCGTGTTGATTTTAAATAATTTCTTTGGTGTTTTTTTGTGTACATAAGTGCAATTTTTAGAACCTGGCCTTGAGTTTTTTTAATTTTGTTGCGAACGATTTTTCGCATTTTATTTCATATAAAATACATGTTTAGTTGGAAAAAGTGCAAAAATCGTCAGCAAAAAAATGGAAAAAAATGAATGAAAATGTTTGAAATTTTGATGAACAGTTTTGAAATTCTCCTAGTTTTGCATAAAGTTAGAAAAATAATATAAGAATTTTCCTTGAAAAATACTACGAATTAAAAAAAAAAAAATCAAAACGTGGTCACACAAAAAAAAAATCATGTTTTAATCCAAGCTATAAAATATCTGTGTAAATAAATATAATAAATAAATCTATCGATTTATTTCAGCGTGAAAGAGTAACAAACACAGTCACTCATTTACTGGCTTACTCAAGCACTCATTTATTCACTCGCTCAAGTATTCCCTCACTAAATCACTTACACACATCCTAAACAAATTAAAATTTATTGGTGAAACCAAAAATTTGAAGATTGAAATAATTTTGAATTTGTTGAAACACAACGCAAGAGTTCTGAAATTGTGAGAAATAAAAAGCAATTCCTTAGCTTTTATTCATACGGCCCAAAGTGACTTGGAA
>NW_016215269.1:0-1699 GCF_001687245.7 Rhagoletis zephyria | reverse complement strand
CTCGACATTGCAGCGATATGCTAGGTACTATATACACAAATATGTGCGCGCGTTGCTATACACGTTTTGAGTCTATCTACTTCTTTTTATGGTGATGGTTGCTGAAACAGATTAGCACTTTAACTTTATTTCTTTTCCTTTTCCGCTTTTCGCTGAATTCTGCTTGCTTTCCTGCTAAACCGACCACGAATTCCATAGACGTCATCCATTACTTTAATTTACACTAAAATTAAGCTAATTTGCATAAATCTCAAATTTATTCTGGATCGCTGCTTCTACAACTCTGACTGCCTTTGGCGTACCGTTGACGAGCTTCAGATTGTGTATTGGATTCAAAAACGACCTTGCAGTTGTTGATGTTGAGCTTATTTGGCTTTGGGCGTTCTTATTTTTTAGTGAATGTTGCAAATATTTTGCAGAACCATTTGGTTAACACATTATAATTTTAGGAAAAGAATTTTAGCAAAATACATAAATAATATTTCGTGTAAACGCGTTTAGGGCGGAGCAAAGTTAATTTTTTATTTGATATCCCAAAGGTGAATTCGTAAATTGCAGTTTAGCCCTACGACGTCGCACATATATGTGGCATCAGGTATAAACATAATAACTCGATTTTTGATATTTTTACATTTTTTTTACTATATTGCATTTAGCTTACATACATCGCCGGAGTGCTGCAGTGCCACTTGATTACAACGACACACCAAGAAGGCACGCCGGGTAATTACCTCTGCAGATGATGCTGCACTTTTAATAAGGTATAGCTTTCTGAGAGCCCTATTCTAGGGTATTTGAACTTGGTGACTAAGTGGTCTGCAGACTTTGGAATTTTTGTAAAACCCTTTTAATATGAAATTTGTCTTGTTGGTCTGTATGATACGCCACGTGATCCTTCGCTCAACTGGAGGCGTATGGCTTGAGTTTTCTGATAGCGTCAAGTTTAGGGATTGATTGTAATTATATGTATGCATATATAGAAGGTTGCCATGGGAGCCTAACTCCGAGAAGAAGACCTCCACTGTAGGTACTATTTTTTAGGTAGTAGCTCTCTGCCTTAATCCAAGAAGGAAAGCAAATATGTATTTTAATAGTTAAGGGACAGGCAATCTGGCCTTAGCTAAGTTCACGGTGAACTCACTAATAGTAGAGGAATTTCGTGTCTTTTTTGAAGTAGAGTCTGATTATTTCCCGATCAAAGCAGTCGGGAGTGATTACGTGATTACAAAAAACTTTTTGAGAGGTCCAGGACGAGTTGAAGTTCGAATGTCATTTATAGGTTGAAAAAGCACTGCCTAAATCTGTCTAAACCGGATTTCGGCGATGCCACCAAAAGATAGAGCCTCCCCAAATTGGTAGGTAATATTTTTGCGTCTTTCAATAAAAATCATTTCCCTTCATTTAAGAGGGGGCGTACCGGTGGTCTAGGTCTCCCTGTATATGAATTTTTTTTAACAATAAAAAGTGAAAATTGAGAGAAAATTTAATGAAAAAATAAAAAAAAATATTAAATATATCAAAAATAAGAAACACATATTTACATACTAAGTTTCTTAAATTAAGTAAAATTAAGAATGATGTATTGTGGAACTTAAAAAATATCTTTCTCTTTAAAACAATAAAATCTATAAATTAAAAAAACCCTTAAATAAAGAAAATACGTAAAGTAAAGAAAGAAATAAATCAAAAAAATGTCTCA
>NW_016215268.1:0-1699 GCF_001687245.7 Rhagoletis zephyria | reverse complement strand
AAAACAAAAAATCTAAACAAATTTGTATTGTAATTAAAAGTAGAAAGAGTGAAAATAATAAAGTTGTTGAAAGCGGAAAAGCGAAAAATATTTATTTGAAGTGAAATCGAGGAAAAGGTGGCGGCCGCATCAAATGAAAGCAAAAATAGCTGCCCAGCATTTGTTGCGGATTCTCGCGCTTTTATTTTTAGAAAACTAAATTTGCATTTATTTAGCTTGTTTTGCAAAGCTACCAACGCGCAAAAGTATGCAATGAAATGAAAAAAAAAAATAAAACTTTTTTTGTTTTGCTATTTCCACAGCAAGGGGTGGTGCTTGGAGACTGCTAAATGTGCATGAGTGTAGTATACCCAGTGGGAAAACTTGTTAGAAAAAATTGAAAATTTTCTGTTTAAAAAAATGCAATAAAATAAAATGAAGAAGATGTAAATAATAACAAAAAAAATGTAAAAATTAATGAAATAGCATGAAAGAAAAAATTAATTTAAAAAAATAATTGTTAATATATAAAAATATTCAAAGAAAAGAGCAAGTAAACTGTCNAACAAATAAAGTAAAATAAGAAAAATAATACATCAAATTCAAACACAAAATTAAGTTAAAAAGTGGAAAAACCAAAAAAAAAAATAAAATAAGATAAATAAAAAAAGGTATTAAAGTATAAAAGAAATGATATAGAAAAAACACAAAAAATTATATTAAACTACAAAATTTCAAATGGACTAAAAAATTAGACAAAACCAATTATAATAAAATTAAATAAATTTAGAAATTCTAATTAAATAAAAAACTAATAAAGATGAGGTAGAAGGAAAATAAATAAAATAACAAAAAAATAAATAAAACAAAATGAAAAACTAAAAGAAAAATACATCAAAATAAATACATAAAATGAACTTAGTCAAATATACGAAAAAATCTTATATAAAAATGCTACAACCTAAAAATATATGTTTGTGTATATAATAGTAAATATATAAGTATGTTAATGAAACTAAATTAAATTAAGTACAGCTACAAAAACTAAAATTAACAATGGAAAAAAAATTTAATTCAACAAAATGGAATGAACCAATAATACAATAAAGTAAATAGAAAAGAGAAACAAAAAAAGAAAGAAAAAAATATTTAAGGGTAAATAAATTTAATAAAATGAAAAAATGAGTAATAAAAAATAAAAAATTTATATAAAAAGAATTTTAATAAAAGAAACGTACGCAAAAGAAATGAAAATAAAATAAAAATTAAAACACATGATGTACGTGTATAAATGTATAAAAAAAAACTGAAATATAGTCACAGAAAATAGATAACTAAAATTAAATAAAACAAAATAAAATTAAAGTCAAGTGAAATATAATAAAAATTAAAATAAAAATTAACTAAAAAATAAAATAATGTATTAAAATATATTTGCACGTAAAAATAAAAAAAGTAAAATAGAAGAGAATAAGGTAAAATAAAATACAACATAATTAAAATTAAATAACACAAAATATACTGAAATGAAAAAGCGAAGTGGAATAACATTAAAAGTACATAGTAAGAACCAAAATCTAAAAATATGTCAAAATAAATCGAACTTTTATTTATAACTGCTAGTTTTTGCGTTTCTTTGTGATTCGACTAAAAATTGAAGTAGTCACTTTGGAATTAATAACGGGTGATTTTTTTGAGGTTAGGATTTTCATGCATTAGT
>NW_016215267.1:0-1699 GCF_001687245.7 Rhagoletis zephyria | reverse complement strand
TCCTTTTGCGGTGCTTTGGCTGCCAGCTGTTTGTTTGCAAGTGTTAAGTGTTAAGTGAATTTATGTGCGGCCATTCAATTTCAGTCAACGCCGAATGCGACACGTTGCTGGCTGTGGTTTTCATTTTGCGATTTAGCCACTTTTGCTGTTGGCTAATTTATTTTTGCTGACTGCTGCCGCTAAATATTGTGGTAGTGCTTTGTACGGCCACTTGTTACTGTGGTTTATAATCGCATCGTTATTATGCAGCGCCTTAGAGGCGATGAGTCAAGGCGCGAAAGAGTGTAATTTGAGATTTTATGCAAGCGTAGCCGTTTTTCTTTTAATTACTCGAGACGAATTTGCGGCGCTTTGGTAGATATTTGTTAAAATTATGCAAAGAATTTGATTTTGCTAAAATATTTAGTTGTAAGGAGGACCTTAATCTTTGTAAATTCTTCCATGGATACGAGTCTCGTTTGGATTTACACTTTAAAATTATTATTTTTTTTTATAATTACGTCCCCGGTCTTGGCTAATAGCACATTTCTATATTCTTCTTTTTTAATTTTTATATCAACGCCCGCCTACCTGCTTAAGTTTTCTGGCCGATTGTAGTGCTACCAAAATGAAATATGATCCAGTCTGGGAGAAACCACAGATTCGGTTACGTGTGACAGTTATTTCTCCGGTGAATATGGTATACGGATGGGATGAAAATCATTCGCAGGGAACTACTTAGCTTACTAAATAGCCAGCATAAATAGGAGCAGTTAAAGTCCGAAATGTGAACCAGTTCACGCGGAATGATAATGTATTCCAATACTTTCGCGCAGGCCAACGTCTTTTTCATTCGGGGGCTCGAACTCCGATTTGCCGGCGAGGTAGCTGCTCAAAAACCCAATCGTACGCTCATTTTGATACCTTAACTCATTTTCTCCGACAAATAGTTTATTAAGTGCAAACAATTAAAAAAAACGATACCTCTCCGTGAGTTAAAAATTACGGAATTTTTTTTTTGTTGAGATCTTCGAATATCATGACGAAACAAAAAAATAGGTATCGCATTTTTTCGATACAGAATGTAAAAAAATATTTTTCAAACCAAAAAAAAANATGATTTTTTACCTGAAATCTTTATGCTAACTCCTGCTCTACTTTCTTGCTTATGCCGTCTAATTTTCTACTTAACACCTCCACCAAAGATTCACAGATGATTGTAACTAAATCAGAGGAAAATAAGTTTGTCTACAAGCTCAGATAAATAACAGGAAGTCACTGTAATCTTTGCAAATTTCATTCTCATTTCCTACTAACTCAAAAAAAGTTTTTCCGCTTACGGAAAATGTCCATTTAAACAAGCCGTCCGCAATAAGAACTTTTATTATGTTCATTTATGCGACTCTTAGGAAATAAAAAAGGATATGAACACCACAAATTGTATTTTAAATCTCTTGTCGACAACCAATTTTTACAATATTTATACTTTGTTAGTTTTTATTATGGCAAGTTTGTGAAATAAATAAAATGTTGGTTGTTGCTTGTGCTATGTGTTACTGAATTCTCGTAGACCCCATGCGCACACAGAAAAAGTGTTGAGAGTGGTTAACTGTCTTTTTTGTTTTCTTATTGTACTTCACGCGCTATTTATACACTCGTCTAGCGGTTAGCTGCTGTTGGTTTGCACATTTTCACCTTGACCCAGTGCAAGCCGACAATG
>NW_016215266.1:0-1699 GCF_001687245.7 Rhagoletis zephyria | reverse complement strand
TTTTTCCTATGAACGATGGACGACTTCGCACTTCAGTTTCAAATTCTGCTTTAGTTCGGAAGTTTTGTCGAAGAGCATTATAAGCCCAATTGTTAATATTCCCGGGTAGTTTTTTCTCCGGGAATTTGTTTCTCCCGAAAAAGAAAACCCTCCAATAATTAACTCTCATTTTCCCCGAAAATTCGGGAGGAGGAAATTCGAACTTCGAAAGAGCTGTTTGACACTTTTTTGACTGCCCAACTCCGCCATTTGAAATAAAAACTCCTCAGGGAATTTTTATTCATGATTGGAGGAAAGGGAAAAAAGAGAAAACTCCCAGGGAGTTTCTGTTCAGAATCGGCCTGTTTATCGATCTTAATTTAATGTTGGCGATTTCGGCTTCTGATTCATGCTGTTTTAGGGAGGTGTTTTTAAACTGATCTACAATAACGTATGTGCATGTTATTTATAAGCATTTTCACAGTGTGTTGTTTTTAACAGATTTTGTTGAAATTTTTTCCATTTCATGGCCGATGCTTTCTCATTACAATATAAAATGCTGTTTCAGTACCAAAGTATGAAGTGCTAGAGTTGCTTCAAAAGAACAATACTTTTCCTCATAGCTGATTCAAAGTTTTACCGGATGCAAATTTCTTACGTGTGGTGCGTATCCAAGTACAGATGAATGTGGATAAATTCCTTATCAAGAATCTCGTCCTCCATAAATGAAGCCTTTGTATCGGTGGGTTTTAAACACGTAACTTTAATATTGACGTAAACTATTTTTCCACTCTGTTTAAAGGAGGTGTTGCTACAAAAGATTTACTGTCCCGAATTTTTTCACTGTTGTGAGTATATCAAGTCAAAATCAGGGACCGAGAACGTGTGCCTGATTTTGGTATAGTTCTGCACGAGCACAAAATGTAATGTCGATAACGTTCCCGCAAAAAAAAACACAAGGAAACTAAAGTACTGAGAGCAGTTTGCACAGTAAAAAAATTAGAACAAAAGGTTCGGGAACGTTTCCTTAAAGAATAAAAAGGCGAACAGAACTCTNCAAAAGAACAAAATGAGAACAAAATTCTCAGAAAGTTTTCAAGCAGAACCAAATGAGAACGAAATTATCGAGAATTTTTCCAATGAGAACGAAAGTATCGATAATGTTTTCAAAGAGAACAAATAAGAATACAAGTCTTTGGAAAGCTTAACATTGGAACATTGGGCCCGCCGGGTAGCAGTATGCACGTCTAACCACTCAGCCACCACGGCCATTATTCTTCTATTCAAAACTAACTCAAATTGCTTCTTAAATTCTGTTAGGAGACTCGAAATATTTCCACGCGTTACTCAACATTGAATTTCTCCCTGATGTCGTGCCTTATATGGATAGGTACCCTAAAGTAAACTTCAAAAGAGTATTTTTTAAGCAAAGAGAGAACATATACTTTGAAAGCGTGCGAGATAATCGGTATTCCAAAGGTGGCAATAAACAGATAGTCATATGTCGTATTTAAGTGCATAGTTTGAGTTTCAAGTTCGATCTGCTTAATAGTTAAAAAAATTTTATTATGTGCGATTATTTAGGCTGGCAAATTACGTCTTGGACAATAATGGGGGCTTTCCAGTTATCTGCAGTCAGCTAAAAATAGACTTTCTTTGTATTGTTATAGGAAAAAAAAGAGTTCCTAAAAGTATGGTCCCTCACTTTGTCTCTTTTAGC
>NW_016215265.1:0-1699 GCF_001687245.7 Rhagoletis zephyria | reverse complement strand
TATAAAAATATAACCACATAAGCTGATAACCAGGCAAGCGTGAACAACCTCAGTGTTTTTATACTATTATCACATATGTATGTAGGTATGTAAATACGGTGGCGAAAACATAAATAGGGACGCAATATTTAACAAAAGCAGGCTATTTACATATTTTTTGTTTATTAAATGATGAAATTTTGTCGAATTTTCCAAATTTTTGTACAAAGTGTGAAGTTCGAACTTACATGTTTTTTTATTAGATTCTATAATTTCATAAAAATATAATAATCATTAAATTAGCAAAAAAAAAAAGCCAAAACTTTTTAAAATGTCGCTGTTTATATTTTCGCCACTGTACATCTATTCATTGATAATAGTCTAAGTAAAATGTGTGCGATTTTATTCAATGATTTTTGGTTGAATTTCAGTATCTGAAACCGGTCTACCCTAATTCGAATTATATACATATATACATATCGCTAATTTGCTGCAAGAGTACCATAATTGACTTTTTTTCGAGTTAAGTTTGTGGAAATAACCGCCAGCTATTCTTCTATGTTGGCTGCATGGAAACCTTTTACGAAAAAAATCTTTTTCACTTTCTAAATTTGCTGCATTGGTTGTTTCAAAATACACAGTCCTTTCAGACCGAAATTTTCCCAGCAATTTTAAAGACAAAATTCAACTGTTTGCAAAAGTTTTAAATTTTTCTTTCTAAATTTGCTGCATGGTTGTTTCAAAATACACAGTCCTTTCAAACAAATTTTTACCCGAAATTTTAAAGACAAAATTCGACTATTTGCAAAAATTTTAAATTTTTTCCAAATTTCCAAAACTTTAAATTTTAGATTATTTTTTTTTTTAATTTTTAAAATAAAAAAAATTTCGAATATACTTTTTTAATGACAAGTTCAAAATATTTGAAAACTTAAAAGTTTTATAATTCAGTGGGCTGTTTTCCAATACGAACACAGTTTTCTTAATCAAAAAATGTTTAACAGTTTTTTCTAAATTTTGCAAATTCAAAAAATTCAAAATGCTTTTTAAAACTTATATTTTTTTTTTTTTTGTATTTCTGTATTTCTTATCTTCTATAATTCAAATGCTTTCGAAATTGAAAACTTTTTTAAAGCCTTTGCGAAATAAAGGGGTGTGTTTTTCTAAAATTTCAAAATAGACGCTAGAAACAAAAACACGCTATGCACCACCCTCTATTTAAGTTTACGTACTTTCTATGTATCTACTTCTTATCCCTTCCTCTCTCTATAATGTGTACAATTTCTGCAAAATATTTATATCTTGGAAATTTTTTCTAATTTTTGGCAAGCAATTTGAAATATCTGTTCTATTTTCCATTGCGACTTTAACAGGATTAAAAAAAAAAATGTACTGAGATTGATTTTAAATTTTTTATCTTGAATGGCCATGACTTCACAATTGTGATTTATTTTTTGTTTGGTTTCCGTTTAAGTTTTTTATTTCGCTGCCAGAAAATAATATTAAAAAAAAAAACAAAAATAAAAAACCAAAAAATTTGCAAATTCGTGCCAAGCGCAAAAGCCAGACGTTTCACCGGATTGCTAACATTTCTACATACATATGTATGCGTGTGACGTATGCTTGCATGTACATATTTGCGAAAAAGTACTCTAAACGTAAAAAAAAATTTGTATAAATAACACTGGTCTACAAATTTCAACTTTTTTTCTGCGAATAA
>NW_016215264.1:0-1699 GCF_001687245.7 Rhagoletis zephyria | reverse complement strand
TTTTTCCAATTTAGTGAGGTAGTTTCTATAATTTCTTTATCCCCGTGCTGGTAGTATAAAGTTAGTGACACTGCGATTTATAACCAAAGAAAACACGACTATTGTCGAATGTGTAAACGAAAAGAGAGTGTGGGTCGTTCATGTAACAGAGTGCATAAACTTATAAGATTATCTGCTTGATAAAGTTATCGGTTTAGATGAATACCACTAATATATATCTACTTGAGTAAAATTATCACATACACGCTGTTTAGTAAGCGTCGTTTATTTTAAAATCATAGACTACAGCTTAATGGCGATTTGTAACTTTTTTTTCTTGATTTCCTATAACTTTATCGTTCGAAATGGAAAACAAATGACTTAAGAGCGGAACTTTAGCTAAAAAGATTTGTGATTTACATATGCTTTTTACACAATGTAACGCATTCAAATCAGGGACCAAAAATAACTGTTATCTCGGAGTTGCAAATTGAAAACGTTGATTGAATTCTGAAATTTAACGAAAACGTTGTTTCATAACAGTTATTAGATGGGAAATATTTTTTCCGTTGCTGTTAAGAGTTATTTCAAAACGTTTATTTTTCACGTTGCTCGATAACAGTTATTGCCCAACGTTTATTTTTTACGTTGCTTGATAACGGTTATTGCCCGATGTTTATTTTTACGTTATCTGATAAGAGTTATTTCACTCTCTCACTTTTAATTCATCATCTTTATCTTATTCTCCACCTCCATCTTCATCCATATCCTAATCTTACAACGTTTATCAGACAACGTAAAAAATAAACGTTGTAAAATAACTCTTATAAAGCAACTTAAAAATATAAACGTTGGGAAATAACTCTTATCGGCNGCAACGTTTTTGCTATAAAACTTATAACTCTTATGTCCCTGATTCAAATAAAAATATAAAATTATTACCAATTTGCAAAAGCCATCTATGCGATTCCAAAAAAAATCAAATAAAAAAATGCATTAAACATTTCTCCTTTTCTCGCATTTTCTGGGGGTTTTGGCGAACCTATAAAATATAGTTAATATGAAAAATGAAATGAAATCTCCTGAAAAGAAATCGAGTTTTCCGATCGAAAAATATTGATTTTGAAGAATTCCATAAAATTTCTACGAAAAGTTGTTGACCGTTTTGAGCGACCCGTAAATATTTTTTGATTTCAAAATTAAAAATATGGTTATATTTTTTCGATATAGAATAATCATTCGGGGTGATAGCGTTAAAATTCCGACTTTGCTTATTTTGTGCCACCCTAAGCGTTTGCACAATTTTTTATATTAAATATTTGTTATCAAGCATTATTTCCTCGAAATTATAAAAGTATGACTTTCAGATTAAAAAAAAATAAAAAATTATTAAAAACTTGAAACCAAACAAAAAAATTTTACAACCTTCACCTTTTTATGAATTATAGTTTTACATACATACGTACAAACAAAGAAGGTAAATTTACAAGAAGACACAACTCGTTACTTTGAAAATGTGCCTCGCCGGTTTTGACCGTATCTGAAACGTTTGCAACGTTGTTTACGTTCTTTGATTCAGGCTGTGAGATGGGATTATCTGGAATGTATTAAGAAACGCAGCCGTTCTTTTCCCCAACGGCAACATTGCTGTTGGGATAAAAAAATCCCTGGCACTCTGAAAAGTCTCAATAGCCGGGGGATTTTGTGATTCACCACAGGT
>NW_016215263.1:0-1699 GCF_001687245.7 Rhagoletis zephyria | reverse complement strand
AGCTGGAATACGAGAAATATTTGAAGAAAGAGTGTAGAAATGATCTATACCTTGTAAAACATGTTTCGTTTCCACAAAAATAAATCGAACACTATTAAATTCAAGAAACAGTCCATGTCCAAAAACCCCGTAGAAACACTAAAAAATTCTGTGTTTTAAATTAAATTAGAAACAATGTTGTTCTTACAATAAACATTGCCCCGTAAGTGTTGCTTTTTAATAGATGAAAAAGGTTATTGCCAAATCCTCAGTGTTGTGATATTAATCCACACACAATCATGAACTACCACCATTTGATTTTATTAAAAAAATTTAAATTACGAATATGTAAAAACACGATGCGAAAAACTAAACGCCTGCGCACAGCTGGAATACGAGAAATATTTGAAGAAAGAGTGTAGAAATGATCCATACCTTGTAAAACATGTTTCGTTTCCATAAAAATAAAGCGAACACTATTAAATTCAAGAAACAGTCCATGTCCAAAAACCCCGTAGAAACACTAAAAAATTCTGTGTTTTAAATTAGCATATTTTGAGCGAATTCGGAATGTCTAAGGTGGAAAAGAAACCAACTTTTCTATAAGGAAACATTGTTAGAAAAAGAATTTTCTTACACTGTATTCATGTCTCCGCCAGTAATTTGAGACGACATCATTTAAAAGCTGCTAAGGAGAATGACGACACTATTTATTAGATGGCACATTCAACGAGCCAATGTGCCAAAATGCGGGTATAAACAATTATTGATTATTTAATATCGGAACCGAGATCATATAAGTGAATTGATTGGTTTTCACACACTTTTGAAACACAAATTATATGCTTTTTTACTGCAGACAAGTTGTTGCCCCAAAACACAGAAGAAATCTTCCATTCAGGGCTGCCAACTATCCTTAGTTATGAGGTGCCATATTGAGGATAAAAAAGGGCCAAAATGTGCCAAATAGAAAAATAAAAGTGCCAAAAAAGGTGTCATTCCTTTTAATTATTCACATTTAGCAATAAAATAAAGCTACATTTTCCAAACAAAAGTGCAATGATAAAATAAGATAAACCAGTTGAATAGCCTTTATAAATTAGAAAATTTTAGTTGAGAAAAAGAAGTGCACGCAACGGATTTTACAAAAATGTATTGAAATGTAGTTTTTTTTACAAAAGTGTCATTTTGGCACTTTTTGCCAAATTTAAAAATTAAGTGCCATTTGAAGTCNAATATCGAGGGCTTGAATTCATTAATACCCTCTATCTGCAATTTGCACAAAAACTAATTTGTGATTTTAGAAACCATCTGGGACTTATTACCTGTCGTTATATAAGGTAGCATTAATATCACTGATGACGTTAAATCTTAGGTGGATTTTTAATCAGAATCTCATCTTTGTGAAAAGTTTGCAGATAGAGGGTATTTTATTGAATATAAGCCCTCGATGTTTAAAATATATAAAAATTTTATTTCAACGTATACAAAAAATAAATCTACCTACGTTACAGCACAGCGGGAGACGGGGAAGGGGGCCGGGGGCCGGGGGCCGGGGGGCCGCGGGGGCCGCGGCGTAGCGTGACGTGGTGTGCGTGGGATACGCGGGGCGCGAGCGCTAGCGCAGCGCGCGCTTTGTGGCGCGCTGACGCGGGCCGCCGCGAAGCTAAAGAAATTTAATGTTTGAAAGAGAAATAATGTCAATGGATTTTATTTCGTT
>NW_016215262.1:0-1699 GCF_001687245.7 Rhagoletis zephyria | reverse complement strand
TGTAAAATATCATGAAGCATTCAGAATACTACAATCCAGTAAAGCGCACAGTGAAACCTTTCCAAAGCATCGCATCTCCGTCCTTTTTATTCAGCCAGTTGCTGCTGTGCCAGCATACACATGTACATACATACATATATGCCAGTATGGGAAAAATATAAAAAACACAGGCGTGGCGTTTGCGCTTGGATGTGTATGAGCAGGCCATACGGCTGTCACTTTATAAAAGTATATAGGTATAAGAGTAATCTCCAACCTCCGCCTTTTAAACCATTCGAGAGAGATGCTCCGGATAGAACGTTCCGAGTAATCGGACGGCGACAACTTTTTTCGAAAATCAATTAATTCTTTTGTAATTTTCTTCAGTTACTTAACTAATATATGTATGTATGCATCTGCATGCACTTGTGTAATTAACTTTCTGATCTTAGCGTGATTGTACATGTTGTTGGGAATATATTTCAACCATTGAAACAAAAATTAATTTCTAAGATATCGTGAGTCTCAGTGCTTAAGTTTCTATTTGACATTTTATTAAACATGCGCTATTCCAAATACTCACGCCGCCAGTTTCCTATCAGATACAAACGCACACCAAAATTGAAGGCCATACATTAAGAAATATGTAACATTGGTAACTTAGATATGTCAATCAAGATCTTTCGTGAATCCATTTATCTTATCTATCTTACAACATACGTGATAACATGCACATACATAGGACAAAAATCACATTAACAAATAAATTATATAAATAGGGTGCATTCCAAAACGTCAAAATACAAAGCATCGGTCTCTTTTATTTTTAAACCGCACTAGCAGAAAAAGCCTAACTTACCCAACCTAGTTGAAAATTTGTATCTACCCGTGGTTGAAAACATTTGGCACTATAATCTGCTGAGGTTTAGAAATAACATTAAAAATTTAAATATTTAAAAAATTTTTTTTTTAATTTGTTTGGGTATGCAGTTTTGTAGCCCATTAGTGCAAGTCTTAAGCGATTGCAAAATTGGCGTTATTTTTTTTAATTTTCTTTGAAAATGGTTTTGCGCATTTTCTTCCTTAAGAAAAAAGTGCAAAAAGCCGTCAGCATAAAAAATCAACGCAATTTTGCATTAGCTTAAACGCTGCACTTTGTTATACTAAAATTGGGCTCTAAAACTGCATACTCAAACAAATTCTAAAAAACAAAAAATTTAAAAAAAATTCTAATTTGTAATGTACTCATTTTACACAACGTCGGTGTATATAAAAAATCATAACTCAAATTGTTGTAGAGTGCACCCATAACACTATACTTAAATATTGCGCAACACTCAGAGCTACCATTGTGATTTTTTTTTATTTTTTTGAGATGGCATATTTTCAAAAACCAATTTTTTTTATCAAAAAATTTTTATGTAAAAATTAAAAAAAAAATGTTTAAATATTTCATTTCATAGAGAACTTTGATGTGTATATGGGTATTTTTTTTTTAAATCGCCCCTTTTTTTTTCTTCGCCCCTTGAGCTATTTGGAAAACTATTAAATAGATTTGTTTTGGTTTTTGTGCTGTAAAGTTTTTAAAAATGTACTAATCAAGCTCAAATTTCATATTTGTTTATTATTTATGTTTGTCCATCAACCCTAAAAATTTGAAACAAATTTAACACATTCAGGGCTATCACAGAATCCATCGTAGCTTCGATTTTCGTGAAAT
>NW_016215261.1:0-1699 GCF_001687245.7 Rhagoletis zephyria | reverse complement strand
TGTAAAATTTTATTGAATCAACTTATTTGTTTTCTCCGTTCCTTGTATACATGCCTCCTATTTATTTTATGAATCCTTTACTTACCAATTCCTTCTCGTCCACATTTTCAATGTTTTCTAAATTTATTAACTCCTCTTCCGTCTCAATAGGAAACAGCTTCCTCAAGTTGTANGTCCACATTTTCAATGTTTTCTAAATTTATTAACTCCTCTTCCGTCTCAACAGGAAACATCTTCCTCAAGTTGTCATTTTCTTTGCGAGATACAAGTTGGCGAAGGCAAATACTAATGGAAGCAAGTTCTCCCATTATCAGTTCGTTCTGCTTATTTATTGTTTCTTCGAGCTTGTCTATTCTAGATGTTAAACCTGAAAGGAGAAACATATAGAATATATTACAGATTTAAAGATAAATTATTAAGTGAATAAGTTACCGTTAATTTGCTCATCTACTTGTACGGGCGGTTCCGAAGAGTTTTCCGTCACATTTATAGCTTGAAATGCTTTCCTTTTGAAAGTGTTTTTCAACATTGTCTTAAAGCTAAATATAGTTAGTAAATAATTATTAACAATTTAGATTTTTTTATAACTATGTAAAAGAGGAATCAGCAAATATCTATTATCTATTGGTAAATACATCATTTTAGATTGTATATTATCTAACATGAAGATTTCTTTTTTAAGGCTTCTTTCATAAATATCACCTGTACATATACCCAACATATTCAAAGACTGGCAAGGCTCTTCAAAAAGGTTATTTAGGTTTGTGAGAATCACACCTTCGAATCTATTTTCTTCTAAAAAGCTTAGAATTTTAACAACTCCAAAAGGCTTTATACAACACAAATTATCTGGCAATATTGTGCTTAAGAACATTTTATCATTTTGAAAGCTTAAAATTTTCCCTATTCTGTTTCTTTTGAAGCCAGTAGGAATTGATCTTTGTTTGAGGTCTGTATCGATAAATTTGTTATGCACTTGCTGTAAAATGTTCGAAGGTCTTGGAATACTATTTTTGAGCTGTTGGATAAAATTTTCGAAATCGTATGCTGTAAAATTTGGAAGAATACACATATTCTCTACACTCTTTCTCAGGTGAAGCAAATTATGCACATTGAAAGTCACACTGGATTTGCCAAAAAAAAAAGGAAAATTTTCTACAAAAAGTTTGAGCATTTCATCAGCAGCATCCAAGTTGAAACTAAAGTTTGTAGGTGTTGAAAGTAATCGATAAGCTACACTAATTAGCAGGTACTGATCCTGTATATAGAACGAATTGTCGAAATTCAGTTGCTTTCCATCTGCGAATTTCATGAACACCTCGAGGTTTTCTCTGAAATTCCCTGGGAATGAATGGACTCATAGCAACCAATTTTGTAGAAATTAAATTTTTTTGAGCAACCCCAAGATTTTCTGTTGTTTTGCCCATTAAAATAGAGACAATAAGCTTCCGTACAACACCAAGATCCAGCAAATGCATAGGCTCAATCGGAAATTGGGTGACCATTTGAATTCCAATCATCTCTAGCTCGCTTTGCTTATTTTGATGAAAGGCTTTATGAAAATCTTTTTGTTTTCTTTCTGGAAAATCCCTATCTGTCCTTAAATCCCCCAGGGATGTGCTAAAGACGGTCACATTGTTAATTCTGGTAGGTACCTCTTTGATAGCATTTTGCGCATCCAACGAGTGCATTGTGGCCG
>NW_016215260.1:0-1699 GCF_001687245.7 Rhagoletis zephyria | reverse complement strand
TTTAAAAATGGTTCTTGAAAACCCCCCATTTTTTTAACCACGTTTTTTTTATAGAGAATGAAACAAGGATTACGACGGTATAATTTGAAATCCCTAATTTACTATTCTTCACTTTGCAAATCAACTACAAAAAGTTCAACTGTTAATAGCTAAGTTAGATTTAGGACAATCTTGATATATAGAAATCTTAAGCCCGTTCTTTAGCTTTAAAACGACGTTAAGATGAAGTCTCTACGATGAGCAGAACCCGAGATATAACGATTTGAAGAAGTACATGATGATTTATTTTGGAACGAATTTCCGTCATCCCTTGTCAAATTTGGTTTGCAGACAAACCGGTTTCGGCATTGTGCCATCTTCAGTGTCATTTTTCGTTCTCTCGGAAAAATCAACCACCACCAACACACAAGTACATGAGTAGTCAGAATCACGAAGAAATGCAAACTTTGACAGATCATATCTCCGAAGAAAAAAATTCCTCGGACACGTGTTAGCTCATTTCATGCATAGAACTCATAAAAAAAATTGAAGCCAATCGAAAGTGTGACACCAAATTTGGTGTCGGATATGAAAAAGAATCTCCATTATATGCGGAAGGTTTTTTTTTTGTGAATTTCTTGCAGGAATTCAATATGCCCAATGGCAAACCTCCGAGTGTATTTCTGCCATGGAAACAGCTTCTCATAAAACTACAATCGCCGTTCGGAGTCGGCGTAAAAACTGTAGGTCCCTCCGCTTTGTGTGACAACATCAAGGCACATGCCACAAATTGGAGGAGAAGCTCGGCGAAACACTAACATGGTGGGGTGCGATAAAGCCATGCGAGATAACGCCATATGGCCTTATCACTCAATTCAAAGAGAGATAAAGCCATATTCGCGCCAAAATTTCTGTATGGCTTTATTTCCAATTTCAAAGAGCGATAAGGCCATATGGCGTTATCTCGTATGGCTTTATCTCTCATGTGATTTTCCCTTTTACGGAATATTTTCTGCTCTATATGCATTCAAGAAGGTGTAAGCATTCTGTAAAAGGGAAAAATCGGTGACATGTCATAGTCCCAACTGGCAAAATCCCAAGTAAAAAAATTGGGATTATGACACTCCCCTTGCAGTGTCATAATCCCAATTTTTTTACTTGGGACTATGACACGCAGGCTGGGTGTCATAATCCCAAATAAAAATTAGACAAAATCCCAAGTTAAAAAAAGTAACAAATTTTTTTTTGCACATTTCGTAAAAGGGAAACCAGCTCAAAGGTGTCAAAATCCCAATTGGGAGTATGACACTCCCAATAAAAAATTTGTTNAAAAAGAATCTCTCCATTATATGCGGAAGGTTTTTTTTTGTTAATTTCTTGCAGGAATTCAATATGCCCAATGGCAAACCTCCGAGTGTATTTCTGCCATGGAAACAGCTTCTCATAAAACTACAATCGCCGTTCGGAGTCGGCGTAAAAACTGTAGGTCCCTCCGCTTTGTGTGACAACATCAAGGCACATGCCACAAATTGGAGGAGAAGCTCGGCCAAACACTAACATATATGTAAGCGCCAATCTGGCATTATTATTATTATTATTATTATGAAAGTATCCACATTTTATATGAAGATAACAAAGTGTTGTCCGCATAGGGCTGCCAGACGTCATGGTTTTCCAGGATTTGTCATGATTTCGACAAATTGTCCTGGTGTCCTGGCGC
>NW_016215258.1:0-1699 GCF_001687245.7 Rhagoletis zephyria | reverse complement strand
GATTAATGGTTTACCTCAGAAAATGTATACAATTTTAAAGAAATTTGAATTGGTGGCTGGAACGAAAAAATAATGGGGCTTGGCACCTCACACCTAACTTGAGAGAGCAAAGACCAAAGTAATTCAATGACCCGCCTCTCTTTCTTCTCCGACTAAAGGGCACCCCAGGAAAGCCTCTTGGAATAACTGTATATAAAATTATGACTAATAGTACAACAAAAACCCCAAAAATCAGTATTCCATACTCGAATGAAAATTTTCATAAAAATTTTGCACAATATGCATTAATTGAGGAAAAATCGAATGTCGATTCTCAATTTTTTTTTATCGATTCACGGATCGTATCGGAACTAAAAAAGCGATCAAAAATCGATTTGGAAGGGCTTTATTCATCGATCTTCTATTTAATCGATTTAAAAACGGCATCTCCATCAGGTACAATGTTTTTACGCACTAAACCAGTTGTGCTGTACCTTGCCACACAAATGGAGAAGCCCTGCAATTTTATGCCGCCTCCGAAAGGCAGATGATTTTTATGATAATTTCATTGCTTGCCAAAAATGTAATGTTGCTCGGACCTAGAATCAAGCCTGCAGCTCGTTAAACTAACGAAATGGGTAAGCAAAATTTTAACCAGTTTTCTTAGTAGATGCAGTTTTTTGAACTAGACAATACCCCAATTATCGTCTTTAAAAAATTTTAATCCCAATAAACAATTTGATGACTCGAAGAGCGAAGTAGTGCTACTCAAGCCGTTCATTTATAAAGATGACATCATAAGGAATGCTGGGTATAGTAGACCAGCGTACATTTTTTTCTTTAAATATCTACTGTTTAGCTTTAAAAGCATGAAGTTCTTGGCAATTAAAATTAACATGCGAAAAACAAACTTAAATGTATGTACNTCGGCACCGCCATCGTCATCGGCAACATCAGCCAGCAAGCTGTTTCTTTGGTCAACAAAAAAGATTTATGTATGGAAGAAATAGCGGTGAAAAAAAAAATATTGTGATGAGGAGGCTGGGAAATAATTCAAAGTGGCTACACTAAAGCCAAAGCTAATATATAAAAGTGTAATAAAAATCGCAAAGTGGTAAAGAAAATTGCAATAAAAAATAATAATAAAAAAGTTCCCCCCCTTAATAAGCTCAAATAAGAGTATATCATCCTATTAGCAATGAAACTGCTTTTATACATAGAAAAACATAAGCGCCTTGGCCTTTTGAATTGATTTTTTTTTTATTAGCTGAAATATTTTCTTTCTTAACTAACAGATCTCATTTCTCCCTTACACACCACCCTAATGTCAGTAAATATACATTTAAATCAATTCAGATGTTTACATGACATTTTAATATTTTAAATCGTTTTGGTCTATAATTCCTACACTTAATAGAACTTTGCAGTTTTTGTCAGAGTCTGTTCAAAGATTTTTATAAATACTGAGTGTAACCCTGTAGCAATTGAAATCAGGTGATCTCAACTATGAGGCATATCTGGAAAATATCTTATTCTTTTTTCACTTGTAAGTATGCACAATGTAAAATACTGCTGTTCGAAGGCGGCGTAAAGCTGTAGCTTCCTCAATTTGTGTGACAACATCAAGACCCACCACTTTGCAAAAGCGCCAAAATATTATTAAAGTGAATTGAAGTAGGGATGGGTAAATTCGATATTCGAAGCTTCGATATTCGAATTT
>NW_016215256.1:0-1699 GCF_001687245.7 Rhagoletis zephyria | reverse complement strand
ACTGAGGATGATCACGTCCTTGGTGCGCACGTTGAAGAGACTCTTCAGGCTGCGAATGAAGTTCTTCATGTGACTGCCGACGAACTCCTGCACCGAGGTGGAGCGCACCTCAATGACCAGCGCATTCTCCAGCATCGCCTCCGTCAACTGAATCACCTCCACGTCGACCAGGCCGAAGGCGGTGAACTTGCCATCGGTGACGGTGACGTTCACCCGGTACTTGCCGGCGTCCAGCCCGGGCAGGGCGACCAGCGTTCCGTCGTTGGCGTCCACCGAGAAGACGTTCCGGTCGGCGTCGCTGGCCATGCTGTACGTCAGCCGGTCGAATCGGTCCTCATCGGAGGCGTTCACCTGGCCGATGGCGCCGCCGGGAAAGTGGTCCAGCGAGGCGACGGTGATGGAAAGTGGCTGCAGCTTGGGCGGCACCTGCGGCTCCTGAATCACCAGAACGGTAACCCAGGTGGTGGAGCTGAGTGGTGGGCTGCCCGAATCGGTGACCTGCACCGCCAGGCGGTACTCCGCCTGCGCTGAGTGGTTGAACAGCTGGTTGGTTCGCAGTGAGGTGTCGCTGTCCACCACTGAGAAGGCCTTCCCCTCGTTGCCCTCGGTGATGGCCAGCTTGAAGGGGCCGCTGTTCTGGGCGCTGTCCGCGTCGGAGATGGCAAAGATGAGCAGCGTGTAGCCGACCGGGCGGCCCTCCTGCAGGTGCACCGTCTGGTTGAGCCGGTCAAAGAGAGGTGCGTTGTCATTGTAGTCGGATATCTCCACGTTGATCAGCACCGAGGAGGAGAGCGCCCTCGGGTGGCCGTTGTCCGTGCAGAAGACCTCGAGGATGTAGGCGGACATCATCTCCCGGTCCAGTTNTTGATCAGCACCGAGGAGGAGAGCGCCCTCGGGTGGCCGTTGTCCGTGCAGAAGACCTCGAGGATGTAGGCGGACATCATCTCCCGGTCCAGTTGTCTGCCCACGGTGAGAATGCCCAGCACCGGGTCAATGTCGAACTCGCGGTAGGAGAGGCGGCGCGGCTCTCCGGCGAAAAAGTACGTCAGATTGGCGTTGGGCGGCGAGTCGAGGTCGATGGCCACTAGCTGCAGAATGCGGTCACCGACGTGGGCGTCCTCGCGAATGACAATCTCATAAGAGCGCTGGACAAACTGCGGCCTGACGTCGTTCACGTCGCCCACGGCCACTCGCAGGCTGACCTCACTGGACAGCGGCGGCACGCCCTCGTCCTCCGCCTTCACCGTGAGAAAGTACTCCTTGGTCGTCTCGTAGTCAACTGGCTTAGCCAGCGTCACCAGGCCCGACTTGAGGCCCATCGAGAAGGTGTCATTCTCATTGCCGGCCACGATCAGGTAGCGGATTTCCGCGTTGACGCCCGTGTCCTTGCTGGTGGCGAAGATCCGAACCACCTCTGAGCCGACGGGGGCGTTCTCTTCGATGGAGGCACTGTAGGCTTTCAGCTCAAACTCCGGCTCATTGTCGTTGATGTCGGTGACGTTCACCAGGAAGTAGGTGGTGCTGTTCAGCTGTGCGGCGCCGCTGTCGTAGGCCATGATGCTGATGTTGTACTGCGACCGGGTCTCACGGTCCAGCGACTTGGTCAGCCGGAGGATGCCGCTGAGCTCGTTGATGATAAACTCGCCTGACGGGTTGAGCAGCTCGTAGCGAACACGGCGATTCACTCCCTGGTCCAGGT
>NW_016215255.1:0-1699 GCF_001687245.7 Rhagoletis zephyria | reverse complement strand
AACAACAATTTCGAACAATTTCAATTTTTTATTTTCAATTTTATATGATATGAAAATGCTGGCAAACTTAAAAAAAAAAAATCATGGCCGACAAATTGAGAGAACGGTTNCACAAACTCACACACACATTTTCATTTTGCAATCTCAAGCAACAACAATTTCGAACAATTTCAATTTTTTATTTTCAATTTTATATGATTTGAAAATGCTGGCAAACTTAAAAAAAAATCATGGCCGACAAATTGAGAGAACGGTTCTACCTTGCTATGTTTTTATCATGATGTTAAGTACCATGTCCGAGTATTTACGATTACGGCAATCAAAAGCTTTTTGGCTTTTAAATTCATATTTTTCATATGTGACAATAGAATCAGTTCTCATATTGAAATCGTAGAGGTCTTTATTTTACAAGTACTGACACAGAATGCAGAAGATTTTTTTACAAATAATTTATCAAGAAAACATAGAATTGTGCCATTTCAACAATATAAGAGTTGACTCTCTGGCCACGCGAATGTGTAACATGATGCGAATCATTCGCATANCTCATATTGAAATCGTAGAGGTCTTTATTTTACAAGTACTGACACAGAATGCTTGATAAGATTTTTTTACAAATAATTTATCAAGAAAACATAGAATTGTGCCATTTCAACAATATAAGAGTTGACTCTCTGGCCACGCGAATGTGTAACATGATGCGAATCATTCGCATAACGAATGCGAATGCAAATATTCGCAACATCCCTGGCACATACATATACCTATGCATGTATTTGCATAACAACAACGTTCGCCTATGAGTAAAGGAGGAATGTGTGTATATGCAAAAGTGATTTACATGATTGTGTAAACAGTGCGTATCTGGNTCAACAATATAAGAGTTGACTCTCTGGCCACGCGAATGTGTAACATGATGCGAATCATTCGCATAACGAATGCGAATGCAAATATTCGCAACATCCCTGGCACATACATATACCTATGCATGTATTTGCATAACAACAACGTTCGCCTATGAGTAAAGGAGGAATGTGTGTATATGCAAAAGTGATTCACATGATTGTGTAAACAGTGCGTATCTGGTAGAGTAAGTTTAATTTCCTGTCCCCTTCTCCCCCTTTTTTGTATTTAATTAAAGCCTCAAGCGAAATTCCTCTGATCTGATGTAAATTTGTGAAATTAAATTCATTTCACTCATAAAGATATTTGAGAAAGGAGGCAGTGCAAATAGTAGTACCTAGTCGCTGAATAATGCGATTATGCAAATTCATAGTTAAACTGGAGAGTTATTGAAATTGACTACTATCGGAATCTCTCCGAAAATAAATTTATGTTGACTTAATTTTTTTGAACGTTTTTTAAGAGTTTTTATGTTTTTTGGACTGAAGAGAGGTGAAAAGAAGAGAGACACATTTTAAGAAAAACCAGTAAAAGGTCTCTAAGTTCGGGTGGAGCCGAACATTAGAAACCCGACGCAAGTAAACTTATATAGTAATATGTGGGCGGTATCACGCTTATTTTCCAAAATTCCATAATAATTTTATTTATTTTCAAGGGATTGTTTTTATTATTAATTTTGAGTAAATACACGTCTTTAAATTTCAAAACATCGAACTTCGATTTCGTAATTTTAAACTGATTTTAAACATTTTCAACGTTTTGCTTTTATGTGGCAAGCACAATAATCGTACCGAGT
>NW_016215254.1:0-1699 GCF_001687245.7 Rhagoletis zephyria | reverse complement strand
AGTCAATGGAGAGACAAATCTGGTTATAGATGCTCTTAAGGTTCTCTCCGGCTCTCTAAGGTTCTGGAGCGGCTCTCTGCTGGGCGACGCTCAACAACTGTTGTTTTAGGCATTCTATATCACCTTCCGCTTTCTTCATATTCGTCTCCAGCGAAGCAAGGCATGCAGATGACTCGGCAATTTTAGCTGCAAACAAACTGAACTCTTCATCGATTCTCTTCGACAATTTTATTTCTAATTCCGCCAATTTTAGAGATACACTCTCAACCAGCGGCAGAAGATGGTCCGTTTGTTGCTGGACCTTCACTTCCAGCTCTTTTAATTTTGAAAACACAGCAGAAAGAGTAACACCTTCATCCAATTTTATTGTTTTTGCTGCCGGAGAATCTTTACTTAGGCGACAAGAATGATAGAATACAAGATTGCGCCGATCAGAGAGGATTTTAGAGAATAACTTTTGAGTGACGTCACACTGGTGCAATTGCGAGAGAGAAATGCCAAAACGTGAGCAAGAACGGAAGAAGAAGAAAAAATGTTGCAAGGAAAACGTAAACAAGTTGCCAACGCAATCTCTTGATGCGGAAAAACTCAAAGAACAATATAGGCATCTGAGAGGCATTCCATTACACTCATACAGCGATGCCGTTCCCAGGTTGCTTATAGGCGTAGATAACAGCAGCTTAAGTACTAGCTTAAAATCAAGAGAAGGGTACGCATCAGACCCAATTGCAGAAAAGACACGTCTCGGTTGGACTATTAAAGGAAATTTGACGACCAATATGTCGTGCGGGCTAACATTCAGCAACTATGTACTTCACGTGAGCGATTGCGATTGTGGGCTCAATGCGGAACTAGTTCGAGCAGTGAAGAACTTCTTGAGCATGGATTGCGAGAACGTGGCAAGTGAGCCTAGGCTTATAAGTAGGGATGACCAACTCGCTCTTGATCAGCTAGACCGTTTTACGGTGCGCTGTGGAGATCGCTTCGAAACTTGTTTGCTGTGGCGAACCGATAACGAAATTCTGCCAGATAGCTATTCGTAGAGCGAACTGTTTGCGTCGGAAAATGGAGAAAGACATAGAACTGTCATCGATACTCAAAGAAAAAATTACCGACTACGTTAAAAAAGGCTACGCCACGAAACTTAAACATAGTGAATTGAAACGCCAGAGTTGCTGGTATTTACCAATATTTCCGGTGACGAACCCAAACAAGCCCGGGAAGGTGCGCTTGGTGTGGGACGCAGCGGCAAAAGTCGGCGCCAACTCACTAAATTCTCTGCTTCTTAAGGGACCAGATCAGTTGAGTTCTTTGGTCTCAATTCTTCGTAGGTTTCGCCAGAGACGTATCGCTGTTGGTGGCGACATAGCTGAGAGGTTCCACCAGGTACGTATACGGCCCGAATATCAACATTTTCAGCGATTTTTATGGTACGAGGACGGCGCAAAAATGCCGGATATTTACGTTTTAGAAGTAATGAGTTTTGGAGCCACCTGTTCGCCGAGCTGCGCACAGTTTGTCAAAAATAAAAACGCCAAGGAATTTGAAACTGAGTACCCAAGGGCAGTAGAAAGCATAATAAACAACCACTACGTGGACGACATGCTTGATTCGGTGGATACCGAATCAGAGGCAATACAGCTTGCCCGCGATGTTCGTTATATTCACTCTAAGACAGGCTTCAATATACGCAACTGGG
>NW_016215253.1:0-1699 GCF_001687245.7 Rhagoletis zephyria | reverse complement strand
ATTCTTATGTATTTCTCATTGTTTTCATTTTCGTCTCTATTAAATATTTTTTGTCTTAATCGCTATCGTTTACTTCTTCATCATCACATTTATCTTTATTAGAAAGTTTAATTTCATACACAAAGTAAAACAAAATGCGAAAACAACTCAAATTGAACAGGTTGCAACAACAACTATACACAAATACGGAAATTTTCAAGCGGTAACTTTGGCCGTAATTTTCAACCTATTTTGAACCCATAAAAGCTAAAAAAATACCTTTCCAGTGGTGTGCTTGGTTTTGAAATCGCCACACGAACGGATACAAAATTTATGTTAGCATATTAATATTTATATAGATTTTTTAGATTTCATTATGTGGATATCCATTTAATGTAGGTTCATTTTGTTATCCGGTTAATATCCGTTCATCAGGATATTATAACTTTTTAATGAGATATTCGAATATTCGGATATCCGGATTATTAAAATACTCAAAAAATTCGCATAGAACTCTCAGCTTTAGAATATACATACATATGTACATATGTAAGTGGAATAGTACGGCTAAGAAAGTAGTGGGGCCCAAATGTTACGAAAGCAATGTGCGTGCTAACCTAAGTCGGAACATTGTACAGCAACAGCTGGATGTGAAAAGACGTGCTCAGAAAGCCGGCAAATATTTAGCTGCTCTGTGCATACCAGTGGCCAACAGGCCGTGTGTGATGAGAACAGTCAGCGTTGAAGAGTGAAAGGGGGTGTGACTTTTTTTTGTATTTGTATGTGTGATATTGTGGGACGACTGCGGTGGTCGGGAAGGGCGGACGATCCGAGAAATGTGTAAGCTAGAAAAGCAGTGTACACAATATAATGAATTTGAACTTCGCTTAGGCGAACCTATAAGCAGAAGGCGTATTTAACAAATACTTAGTTTGAAGACCGCTAGTTTATTTTTTATAAGTATTGAAAAATCTAACCGGTATCACACATGCTTTATTGTACTTTACAATTAAACATTATATCGTGCCATAACCGCCAAAATAACGTAACCAACATTTTTTTCAAAATTTTGTTTATGATGCAGAAATATTCCTAGGGCATCTAGATGCATTTCTGCATCAGTATAAAAGTTTGAAAAAAAAATGTCGCTTACGTTATTTTGGCGGTTGGGGCTCGATATTTTCGATAAAAGTCAATACGATAAAAAATACCGTCCAAGCTTTAACGAAAACCATATAAATCACAGTTTCAAACTTTATACAAAAATTTACGAAAATTCTACAAATTTTCATCAAAATTTCAACTTTTTAATCTGTTAGACTGCATCACTCCCCATACAAAAAATAACCGGTACTGTTTTTCCATTGGAATTATAAAATCTTTTTTATTTTAAGAAGTCTACCAAAATATTTCGGAAAAATATAAAGATTTAAGCGAGCTGGACCGATTTGAAAAAACCTCCAAAAATGGAGTTTTTTTTATGAATAAAAATAGTTTCTTAAAGATGTTTCTTGAAAAAATCCCCTCAAATGACAAAATGGTTTAATAATGAGATGTTTGATGGTGTTTTATAACTTTTTACAAAGACTGGTATAAGATAAACTTGAAGACCTGAACCTAAACTCCTCCGATTTAGACTTGTGAGGTATCATGGGAAAGATATTTTCTCATCATTTTTATTTATTTGCTAATAAGCTCATTCAAAGGATGAAAGAGAAAG
>NW_016215251.1:0-1700 GCF_001687245.7 Rhagoletis zephyria | reverse complement strand
TAAATGAAATTATCTTCAAAAAGTAAATGTCATGGACCAATCTAACGTTTCAAATAAAGAACCGATGAGATTTTGCAAATTTTATGCGTTTTTTTTAAAAAAAAAGTTATCAAGCTCTTAAAAAAACACCCGTTAGTTACATACCTATTTTCAGCAATATAAATCAAAAAAATACAACGAATAGTGAACGAAAGATAGAAAATTTAATTACCTTTCGCTTCATGATTGATGAGTATACGCATTCAATATGTATTCGATATTTGTATGATCCCTTTTTTTCTTTCATCAAAAACCATTACGTAGCGATATCTCGAGAATTACACATAGGAGAAAAATATAAAAATTGTCAACAACATCTTTTAACGAGCCAATATTGTTGACCTGGGTTTTTTTCAAATTTTAACCTCAAATTCGTACTGATGAGGAATTTCGCATCCATAATAATAGTTACTCGGACCACCTTCAGCTGCAGTACTTCCAATTCGTTTACTAATATTAAGAGAACCAACTACACAATTTTTTTATCAAAAAGATAAAAGTTATCGTCCGGGATTTTTTTAGTAAGAAACTTCAAGTTATTTTAAAATTGTTTCCCCTAAAAAACGAAAATATAAAAAAGCAAAATACTTTTAATTTTTAATAATAAAATGAAACTAAAAAAGAATTGTTAGGAAGTAATTTTGTAAATAAATCTTACCGTTGCTGCGTTAAATCTTCTACTACAGTTTTCTATAAATTTTCCATCCAATTACTCGATGTTGGCAACAACTGTTTTCATTCCACTCGGCCCACTGAGGTACTGTCAAAGCCCACGAATAGCATCATACAACATAGTTTGCGATGAAAAACGAAACAAAATAAAGTTGATAAATGTCTAGGCAAAAAACAAATCACACAAAAACAGTACACCAACATGAAGCAAAAACCACTAAAGCACAGCGAATGCGAATGCGCGTACACAAAGCACACCCCGAGCACAAGCAATGCCACCACCATCGCCGCCCCCTTTCCCATGTGCACTTGCAATTACCAACAAAACAATAAAGCAAAAAGCAACAAAAAAACAACGACAATAACAATAGAAACCGTAGCTACTCGCAAGCGAATGAGCAAATATTCGTAGTTGTGCCGATGAGCGCACCAACGCACAGTGCACTGGGGCCATTAAAGTAGTTGGCAAAAAATTCAGTAAAAATACATGTTTTTTCTTTGCATTATAAAGTGGTACTATACATACATACTGTCGATTTGTAGGTAACAAAAATAAGACTGCATTTCATATGGCAATAAAAAATCCGAAAAATAGCAATATTTATTTATAGAGTTGTGAGGAAAATTAAGAGAAATGAGAAACATGGTACTCAAAAAAAAAACTAATGTGACAAAAATTAAAAAAAAATTATAAAAAGATAAATATGTACATATTCACTTTACCCAAAAATATCAAAATATGCTGGAAAAATACTTACGCAATATATATTTAGTAATTCCATGTTAATAGGATGCTGTCAGCAACCAAAAACTTAAGTTGCCAAAAGATAGTAAAAGTGTATAATTTTAAGGACTATGTGGGCCTGGGCAAACTCCAATATGTGCAGGTGCTCAACGATTTTCAAGTTGTCAGCTTATATCCGACTAAATGGTACTAAAAATCTGAGCAGCGGAAACCCCTGGATTTATACTCTAAGAAATGGAGAGTC
>NW_016215249.1:0-1700 GCF_001687245.7 Rhagoletis zephyria | reverse complement strand
AAAAACATAAAAACATGAGATCATGAGATTATTACAACGTACACCAGCATAACAAAACAATTTATCACAACTAAAGCAAAGAGAATTTTTCACAATGCAGGTACCTTTTTTCTTCCTTATAAAAATACAGTTTATACTAAATACAACAGAAAACATAAAAATAAAATTTCAAAACTTTGGCAAAACTCGGGAAAATGCAATAAATTTGCATACAAATTCGCTACTTTCTATTCAGACTTTTCTATAAAAATTTTGAAAATGAAGTTTTGCAGCCCATAAAAATTTAGTTGATTTTTGGTATTGTTTTTACTGAGAGTTTCTTCCATACAAACTATGTTCGAAATTTTTTTGTATGTGGAAGACACTGTCAGCAAAAAATAAATAATTGCAAAAAATCAACGAAATTTTCGGGTAATTTCAGACTTGCACTTTTACTTATAAGTTATTTAGGTTTCACGAAAAAAAAAAAATTATATACAAGGTAACATTAAAATATCGGTCATTTGTTTCGTTGCTGTGAACTTGTTTCAAAACTTCTGGCTTTTGCTTAATATAATTGTAAAACTCCATGCATGCCATTTTAACGTATTTAGGTACATACTTACATATATTAATCATGAACTATTGCTTGTGCAAAACGTGCTAAATTAAAAAAAAAGTCCGCATATGAAAGAGCACCAACCCAACTCGTAATAAATTTTAGTATTTAGTATAGAATTATTCAATTGAAATACGCCAATATTAAAATGAAGCGCTTTGCACTTAACGGATGCTTTTTCATAATTAAGTAAAAAAAAAATATTTAAATTCCATGCTGCCTGTAAAAGGATTTGAACACTGATGCTCTGGAAATAAGCAAATTGTGGCAAGCATCTTCCTGCACTCAGCTACAGCCAGACATGTAAATGTGCATTCAAATGTTCAGTTTGATTCAACACCACGTGTGCGTGGTATAAAAGTATTGTTTTTAAATACGAACATTTTAAAACGATAATCAAATAAAACATATTCATGTTTACTATGCGTTATTTCCCCCAGTAAACTCATAAAATTTTTCTTAATATTACAACGCGTTTTATCTCTCAGTGTAGTCATTTTTATGCAAAATTTGTGCAAACGAAACCCGGGACATTTTAAGGTTGGACCGGGACATTTTAAGGTTGGACCGGGACACCGGAACAAATAGTCTAAAACCGGGACATGTCCGGGAAAACCGGGACGTCTGGCAGCCCTACACTTGACCCTAGCGAAGCATCAGCATGGTTTCCGTAAAGTGCACAGTACAACAACAGCACTTAATGCCATAAACACTCAGATACCTCGTGGCCTCAAGAATGATAGAATACAAGATTGCGCCGACTGCAGCAGAATTCGTGAGAGTAATTTTAGCGTGACGTCATCGTAGAGTTGACAACTGAGAGCGGCGAGAATGAGGGCGACTATTGATGTGCTGAATTGTCCCCAAAACTCGGTACTTCCTTTTCGGTATCCGATACCGATTATTTACATTAAATCCTCGCCATTATATGCATTTCAGGTTTAGAAAAAACGTTCANGAGTAATTTTAGCGTGACGTCATCGTAGAGTTGACAACTGAGAGCGGCGAGAATGAGGGCGACTATTGATGTGCTGAATTGTCCCCAAAACTCGGTACTTCCTTTTCGGTATCCGATACCGATTATTTACATTAAATCCTCGCC
>NW_016215248.1:0-1700 GCF_001687245.7 Rhagoletis zephyria | reverse complement strand
AAAATGCGAACTTAAGGCACAGGCCTATTTGATTATGAATTTCAATAATAATACTTTGTTACAAAATTCAGAAAATTGTATGTCTTTTAGTGGTCTAGTGCGCTCCAGCATAAGAACATCCATCAAGCTACGTGGCTTATAAAAGATCTGCGGGAATCTCAACGCCGAGAAAGCTGAACTCACTGTTGTGAGAACTTGACTGGCACATCACCACTTAGAGAGCGGTCTGAAGGAATGTGAGATCGATATNTTACAAAAAATTCTCGTATGTATTAAAAATGTGGCAATATTAAATTATTTTGTATAAATTTTTTAGACTCGAAGATAAGTGGCAACCTTACACTTAAATCTTAAATCACTTTTTAAGAGCTTTCTTTTATTACCCATCAAAAGTAATATTGTATCTTAATTTTCCAAACAAAAAGATTAAGTAAATAAACGACGAAAAATAGGTGGCTACCCTATTTAAAAATACTTCTGATTTGGGTGTTTTTAAAACACTTACCATTTGATACCCATGTTAGGATGTTATATTTAAATTGTAACGAATATGCGGCATTTTTATACGAATATTTTCGGAGATAGCACCTATTTGGATAAACTTAAAATGCAAAACATTATCTACATACATAAATACAAAAATTAATTAAAATTGTTAGAGCCGTTGTATACTTTAATTATAATGGTCGTTCGGGATTTTTACTTTATTCGTTCTAAATTCCAAATTACAGGATGCAAAATTTTAAACATTGTCTCGAGAATAATTAAACCAAACCTTACGATCTGTACGAGGTGACGCAAAAATTGATATTCACTGTTACACAGTGTAATTGTTGAAAAACAATATATGTATGTATACCGGTATATTTGTGACAGATCTGCAGTATAGTTTCATTAGGAATTAATTCTCATGAAATTAATATATAGATTAGTCCAAGCCTGCTTGTGAAATTCATGCTAACTATGAACAATCTTGTTAAAAATCCTTCAAATGACTAATAAAAAAAATATCGCTATTCTATTGAAATATGTGCACAGAATGCAGATGAAATGCTGAAAATGCCGCTGTCTCATTTCAAAACATGCAGTCTCTTCGGCGCACGTGAGCGTTTACAGCGAAAGAAAGTACACAGTGCGATCAAAAAAAAAATACCGGGAGCAATCATCGCAAGATTTTCACTCAATGAAACAGATCTCGCCTGGTGAGTATTCGCTGGTTGACTCATCGCTTATCGTAGAGAGCTCACCTCTGTAAGATCTACCAAAATGAGCGCATTCGAACGGTTTGCAAACAAATTGTACCAGCCAAAAGATAAAAGCAAGCGTCAACAAGTAAAGATAAAATAATAAAAAGTAAATAATTTAATAAAAAAACTGAACAACTGAGTTGCTCTGTTCCACACGGTCGGGAGCATTTGTTGGTGCTTGACGCTTTTCGACAGCTAATTGAAAACTCGATCACCGGTAATTTGCGACATTTGTGCAGTGTTCGGCGGACTAACAGAGTGAATAGTCAAGTTTGTGTGGTGCTGAGACTTATTAACAATTTAAAAACGTACCTACTTAGTAAAACAGTAGTGATTGTTTGTGGCTGCAAACAACTAGTTGTTTTTTTTTTTAATATTTCTTAACTCTCAGATCTCTGGACATTGAAAATAGCTAAACTTGGACTTGAAGAAAATTTTAGGTTGAAAAAAAAA
>NW_016215247.1:1453-1700 GCF_001687245.7 Rhagoletis zephyria | reverse complement strand
TTTATTTACTTGCTTCTTTTCACTTTTCTGCGTGTGTTTACGCATACATATGAACAGACATACATATATTTTGGGTTTTGTTATTATTTATGTTTATGTTCTTAGATTTATGGGCTTAATTTTGTAGATACATCTAGTATGTGTGTATGTACACAAGGTTCTACGGTTTTCTGCAAATTTTACTAAACCTTTTATTGCTTCACACTCTTTAGCATTTGTCACGTTTTCGTTTGCTTTATTTTGAATT
>NW_016215247.1:0-1427 GCF_001687245.7 Rhagoletis zephyria | reverse complement strand
GTATGTACATATGTATGTAAGGCCGACGAATTCTCGCGGATATTAAATTTTTGTGGGATTTTTTCTCAAGAACTTAGAAATGTTTGTGTTGAGAAGTGTGCAAAATAAAAACAATAGCATTAAAATGTATAATAAAATAAAATACAATGAACCAATTGTGGGCACATACAAATCTACATAAAAAAAAATTGCGCATTTTCGGCAGAAACAAATTATAATTAATAAAAAAAAAGTTAGCAATAGCATTCAAAAAGGTATGTACTTATGTATACGTACATATAAGCCTGTGGAGTGTATGTATATTTCACTTTGATATCGGCTTTTGACATGCTTGGTTGAGCAAAGAGTTTTTTTGAAGGCTTTTTTATTTTTGTTGTCGTTTTTTCTTTACTCTAAAGATGGACATTCGAGGGCTTGCAGACGTGTTGTAGATAACTCGCGTTGATAAGAAGTTACGATTAAGCTGAAAATGTTTGGGCTGGCAGCGATTATGAGATTTTGATAAATTCAAGTAGGTAGGCAGCAAATTTATGAAGTGTTAAAGCGGCTATAAATATAATACAATTAAAGCTATCTAGGTTTGATAAACCATATCCAAGCAGGAAAGATGAGGACAATTGTCTACAAATCGAAAGACTAGAATACATAATATGTAGTTGTTTTATAAGAAGACTAGAGAGCCTCTAATTAAGAAGTTAAGAAATAAGGCAAAAATGCTTCAAGTGTTTTTTTAATAAATGTTAGTTGTGAACACTTCATGGGCAATTAATGTAAAGAGCGTGTCAGACGTGGCAATATTTCCAACTTTTCCACGCGATTCGCTATCAAATTGAGAAAGAGCAATTTTTTTTCGATGTCTGAACATCCAGAAAGACCTTTCTGTCACATTACGGAAATCAGTTTCAGAAATAAAGGTTGCAAGATGTGTCTGCTATTGAAAGAGCGCAAATCGATTTCAGAAATATATTTCAACTAGCTCGTGCTGCACTAGCGATCTACAATTCGTCTTTCGGAAAAAAAAAAAAAAAAAAAAAGGTGTGACTGCTTTCTGAAATTTCTCAATTTGACTTGGCTTTTTCGAAATATATTGCATTGCCACGTCTGCCAGGCTCTTAATGCACCATATATCGCGTCTTTGATGTGTTTTTTACTTTGCATTGCAAACTGCGTGTCTCTGAGTCATTGCTTGCTTGCAAAGGGTACATGGGTTCTAATCTTATATACGCACTCATTTATAAAAATTGGATTTTGCATTTGTTTGGTCCAAATTTAAGAAAACTATCATTCTAGTTTATTGAGTAACTACTCTTAAGTCTCCGAGGTAAATGGTTGTTTTACTTTTTTTGAATACAACATTAATATTGTAAAAATCGAAAGTGTAATGGCGCATTTACATGGTATGAAGCCATATGAACTGTTGATACGCT
>NW_016215246.1:0-1700 GCF_001687245.7 Rhagoletis zephyria | reverse complement strand
TTTTTATGTTTTTTGTTGTAGAATTAACCATATTTTTATAAAAAAAAAAATTTGCGGAAAAAAATTAGAATAAAAATTGTTGTATATATTGTGAAAAATACTCTTTGCCAATACTTTTTTCCGGCAGTGTAAATGTAAATGGCTACCGCCACTAATATCATAACGGGCTTTTTCGTCCTGCAAGTGCCTACGTGGCCTTATATGGTGAGAGTGGGCCTGACATGAACTAGCTTAAATAGGGCCTTTTGCATTAATGGTGACCAGTATGCGCGAAATTATCGTATGTGCCATTTTTTCGAAATTTACTTTTTGATGCGAATTTTTTCTACACCCCACAACGCAACACCCGCGGTATATTTCATAAAAGTGACAAGCGTGACAATTGTGAATTTTTCCGTAATATTTCAGAGCCAGAATTTTAGGCGACATTCTTTCTGTTTCATACTGACAATGGTGCTGACAATTGTCACTCTGGTAGAATATTCGCGACAAAATTAATTAGTCACCGTCGGAAAGTTTTCACAGGAGAAATTTTCAACCATTTGAATATTTCTAAATACTAAAATAAAGTAAATGCAACTATTATATATGAATTGCATATACATTTCATATGACTCGCGGGAAATTTTGCCAACGACAATTTTGTCACTTCTTCAATGGAATTTTTCATGGACTTCAAACGACCGTCACAATTATTTTTTAATTTTAATCCGAGGAATACGAGATTGGACCTATTTTTTCGTATGTGCCATACAAAAGTAATTTGCACAAAAAATTAAATTAAAAATGTTTTGAAAATTTTGAAAAGTAAAAAAAAATGCTTTTCTTTAAAATCTGGTTTCTGGCACATATGTATGTACGATAATTTCGTGCAAAGGGCGTTGAATTGTTACAAGTTAAGTTTTTTTGCATTTTTTTATTATTTAAATTCATAGATTTAAGTAGTTGTATGTGTGTATTTACACTATATGTATGCGTGTATTAGTAATTTTAAGCAGTCGAAAATTTTTAGGCACATTCATATCTGCTTGTATGTAACATTTTCAAATGACACCTTTTGCATTAAGGGTGGCGATAACTACATATACACACACATAGATATGTATCTATATAACCTAATCATCGAATTTAGCTGTTTAAAAAAAAAAAAAACGATTTTTGAAAATTATGTTTGGCACNTTTTGTTGACTTTATTTTGTATTGTGCTATTTTATTGGTGTGTTATTTTATTTAGGTTTTTTCTTTAATTAAAACATTTATTTTATGCTTACCTCTGCATAGCACTGGTTGTCGCGACTAGCGATGGCCAAAGAGTGCCACGTTTACACAATTCCAGCAGCATATTAGTCAATTACCCCAAACCAACGATCTATAATTTAACGTTAAACATTTTATGGTTTTGTACTTTTATCGAAGGTTTTTTCTCTACACAAATTTTTTTCGACATGTTATCGATATGGCCATCGACCCATTTATTGTTATTTTTCGATATCGATAGCTTAACCGATCGATATATTTTCTCTACAAACACTTTTATCGACATGATATCGATATGGCTGTCGCCTCATTCATTGTTTATCGATATCGATAGTTCAAGCGATCGTTATAATTATCGACAAATTCTTTTTATCGACATATTTTTCGATACTGCTATCGTTATACTTACCGACGCATCATTGATATAAATCAATTATGTATTT
>NW_016215245.1:0-1700 GCF_001687245.7 Rhagoletis zephyria | reverse complement strand
TGGCTCCCAAAGAAAATTCTAACTTTTCAATGACTGAACTCAGTGTAGGGTAAGTAATGCCAACGTCGTGTGACGAAAGAAAAAAAAAAATGTCCAGCACACGAGTAGTAAACAAACTACCGAAGCTGTAGACGAAGTATAGTAAAAGTGCGTTTTTAATTTTTCTCTCTCACGTCAGGATCTTTTTTTAAAGGACTTTGTGGTTTCAAAGATATGATTAATCTCAAAACTTATTAAAAAAATTCGGTGCAATGTAGAATTACCACATGGGTACCAAATGAAAGCGAAAATTCTGTGAAAATAAAATAAATTAAATTTTAGGTGTCACAAGTACGAAAAGTATTAAAAATTCCCTTTTGAAAAATTCATATAAAATGACGCATAAGAAATGGAAAAGAAATTTTCTTTTATCAAAATTTCCTTATTCAGTTTCCAGCTCTCAAGAAAAAAATGCTCGTGCATTTATTTCTCTAAGAAAATTTATAGCAAAAGCAAAATACTTTTTTAAGCAACAGAAATAATGATAAATACTTCTTGTGATTTTTTTCGAAAAGGATTCTAAGCCTAAGCAATTTAATTTTTTAAGATAATTAAGTTACTCCTCAACATATCATTTTTTTCAAAAATAACTATTCAAAAAAAAAATTTTTTAAATGACATTTTCAATATCTAATCGTCTTTATGCACCAATAATTCTATCGCCTTAAATTCTACAGAATTTTTTCTTTAATTTTTTACCAATACTTTATTTCAACATTGCACTGAAATTTTTAAAATAATTTTTTGATTTAATCATATTTTTGAAATTTAAAAGGCCTTTCAACAAAATTCTGACGTCATAAAAACTAAAAACGAAGTTTTACTATATTATGGTGTAATTGTACGCTTAAGAGCAAGGAAATAAATGGTTTGCCAAGGATCTTTTGGCATTAGTTATGTCGAGGTGGTTTTTATGCCAATGAGGTGTAAGAAGGAAATACTGCAACAACGAAGACCATAACTATGGCAGGATTCTTTAATTTTATTCGTATAATAAGATAAATATAAATAAGTCCCAATATTTTCTGTCTATCCATTTATTAAAAAATTAAGAGACCAGCCACATTTGCTGCTAACTCAAAATCGATGCAATCACTAATAAGACAAGTGATTACACATTTCTCAACAAATCTTCATGCAAACAGCTTAAATCATTCTTCGCGCTTTAGAGATTTTCATTTTTTTTTTTGCCTCAGCCTATTTCTACATACATACATATATATATGTATATTATGTAAATTGTGTAAACACACATCCTACACATTCCATCATTAAATTCCTTTCAAGNTGTGCGTTCGTGTGTGTGATTCGTGGTTGTTTGTGTATGTGGGATGAAGATACAAAATCATTAATTACTTTATCATGTAGGCAAAGGTTGCTGGCTCAGCACTGTGCAATTAAGCAGGATGTTGTTGGCATTGAGGCCGTAGGGCATTCAGTCATGTCGCAATGACACTGAAGAAAAAGGCGTGAAGACATGCGATTTCGCGGGCTGCAATTTAAGAGATCTTTATATACAAACATACGTATGTGTGTACATATACATAAGTATATACCAATATAAAATAAGTATGTATATATGTAAGTGCCGACGCAACAACATAAGTATGTCCGTAAGTATTTGCAAAATAATTTCCGCTTGCTGTTGAAATCCTTTATTA
>NW_016215244.1:0-1700 GCF_001687245.7 Rhagoletis zephyria | reverse complement strand
ATTTATTCAAATTCTGTGGATATTGATTTTTTTTGCTGCATTTCGTGAGGTTATTTACCTTTTTGGCTTTCTAGCAGCAGCCTTTAAGTCAACCATGCCACTCCTACTTCAATGACGTAGACGGTGGGAAATAAAAAGCTTTAGTTCGGCTTTAATTTCATTTCTCCAATTTCTTAATCTTAGTCACCATTTTACTATGCGTTTGAACATCTTTTGAAATTTGTAATTATCTAAGTGTAAATGCGCCGTTATATTGTTTTCTAATGGATTTGCCTACAGATGTATGTATTTATTTTGCATTTATCGCTTGTACAGTTTACTTAAAAACCAATTTAAGGAGTAGTTGTGTAATGCAATTAAAAAAAAATTCTACTTCTATTTCAACGATTGTGCCATGACTATCAAAATTTTCATTGCCTTTTTACAACACGTTTAGGGAATATAAAATTGTAGTTGGATTTTTATGGTTTCACTTGAAAAGACTTTACCATTCAAACTCCAATTTAAAAGTTGTATTATTGGTTTACAACAAGTGTGTGGCTGTAAAAATGATGCTAAATGAGGTTACTTAGAACATTCCAAATGCAGAGGTCTCTTGACGCCTATAAAAAAAGTTACAAGTGGGGCATAAAAAAGAAATTTCTTTTAGATCAATCCACTAGAATTATTTATATGCATTGACTATATGTTTGCAAATGGATTTGGTAATTTACTTACCGACATAATAGTATTTGAGATTATAGGCTATTGATTTTTTTTTTCGTTAGATATCGATCACTTTAATAGTAAATATAAATTTTTCGTAAAGAGTAGTATAATCAATAATATTTTCATATTAATCGATATCGTTATAATTACATATTATTCTCGTTACCATATTAGGCAATTTAAATGTGATCGATATTGTTATTGCTGTTGATGTGGTTTTTGCTTAACTATGTTACCATCTTTAACCCTACGAAATGGTTGCCAGCATTCTTAATGTTATCGACGTATTTATCATCATCGATATTCCTATCGTTATTACTGTTGTTATCGATTTCACAGTCGTATCGTATCGCTATTGTTATCGTTATCGTTATTATTATCGATATATCAGCCTATAATTTGTTGTCGCAATGCATTGAAATTTAATAATAATTTTAAACCATGTCTTTGATTACCGGATTTGCCCGACTTGATCTCAAAAGTCAAATAGGACATATTTTTTTCCTAAATAGAAATCGGAACATTCAAATTTTGGTAATTTAGAAACTGGACATAAGTTTGTGTGGTAATTTGACTTTTGTTCATTTAAAAACTGGATATATTTTTTTCGTTGGTAAATTTCAACTTGGACATTAAATTTAGGTCATCTTAAACATAGTGTTAAATTTATAGTTTAAAATTGGACATGAATTTTTAGTTATTTAAAAAGTATACATTTTTTTTATATGTAATTTAAAAAATGGCATAATTGTTGATAATTAGAAGACTCAGCATAAAAATGTTCGTATATTTTCTGGTCAATTAAAAACCTGCAAATAAATTCTCGTTTGTTAAAAAAATTGTATAAAACCACTATCATTAAAAGATTGGGCACAATTTTTTGATAATTTAAATGCTGTATAAATTTTTTTTTGCCATATAAAAACTCGACATATATTTTAATTTTTTTTTAAAACTGACCATAAAATATTGGTTCTTTAAGGAATGGACTG
>NW_016215243.1:306-1700 GCF_001687245.7 Rhagoletis zephyria | reverse complement strand
ATAAGGAGTGTGGGTAAAATTGTAAAGGGCGAGGAAAATGCCCTTATTTTTGATAATATGAACGTTTCAAACGTTCCACATTTAAATTGGGCTCCCTTGTATCAACTTACGTCGAGCGCACATTTAGTACATTCAAGGCTTTTCTTCGCGAAAATCGAATGAAAATGCTGCCAGAAACTTCAAAATGCATCTTATGGTTCAAAGTACAAATTTTTCATATAATGAAACTAGTTCATAGTTTTTCTCTTTTTACTTGTAATATAAGTATTTCTAAAATAAATATATTTTTTTTATTGTTCTTCGTATTTTCTGTCTTTTTTTCTATCTGTCGAATTTTGAACTGGTTCGGAACTAGAGCCAAAGGGATGCAACGGGGGACAATTGACACTTCCTAGGACATTGCAATGTTAAATTCGCCAGTCGCTAGCATGCAAAAGAGTTCCGCACTAGTTCGTTTCCCTACAGGGATATAACTCTGATTTGACAGCTAAATGTTTCAGTTAAGTTGTTAAATAAGTTGATTTAACTTTCTGAACCGGTTGCAGAACTTTTCGAAAATATTTTCGAAACAAAGCTTTCTTCCTATGTGTTAATAGAGGTTATAACCTAGCAGTGTGTCAAATTGCATTACGTGGCGTCTCCACAGGCAAAAGTTTTCATCTTGATAATTTTATGAGGTAATATTTTATCAATGGAGACCGCATATTGCTCACGACAAGCAATAATAATTATCATAACTGTTAGTTGACAGCTACATTTTCACTTGCTCGAAAACTTCGTGGCGGCAACATTATTGACATTTTTATATACAAGCAAAAATTGACTGTTTTCTATCGAAATATTTGTTTGTATGTACTTGAATGTGAAATAGCATAATTTCTAAATTTTTTAAGTGATTAAGTCCGACAAAAATACATATTACAAATGCTTTTTAACCGACTTCCAAAAAAGGAGGAGGTTATCAGTTCGTCGGAATATTTTTTTTTTTTTTTTTTTTTATGTATGTTACCGCATAACTTTGGACCACGTCACCCGATTTCGATAATTCTGTTTGCATCGGAAAGGTAGTGTCTCATACTAATATACTAATCTGGTTGAGATCCGATCAGTGGATCATGAGATATATATATATATATATATTTTATATGGGAGTTGAAGTAGTTTTTTTTTTGCTAAAAATTACTTGTATCAATATAAACAAGTAATTTTTAGCAAAAAAAAACCGACTTCAACTCCCATATAAAATATATATATATATATATATCTCATGATCCACTGATCGGATCTCAACCAGATTAGTATATTAGTATGAGACACTACCTTTCCGATGCAAACAGAATTATCGAAATCGGGTGACGTGGTCCAAAGTTATGCGGTAACATACATAAAAAAAA
>NW_016215243.1:0-221 GCF_001687245.7 Rhagoletis zephyria | reverse complement strand
CCTTTTTTGGAAGTCGGTTAAAAATGCGCCGCACAAATATTGCCTCTGATAAAATGTATAAAAATGACAGGTGACGCCAAGTCACACACTCATTCACTCACATTTATAATAGTTGTAGAATGTATTCAATTCGTTTGTCAAACAAATCACATGCAGTGCTATGCACACTATGTACCCTGCAGCAAAATTTAGGGACAGTCTGTCAAAGCGCTAGTTCCGCC
>NW_016215242.1:0-1700 GCF_001687245.7 Rhagoletis zephyria | reverse complement strand
GTTTTTCAATAAAATTTAAGTTAAACAGATTCATCATAAAAAGGATGAGCGCTACCACAAATTTATCCCGCCAAATTCTTAACAAAGCAAGTCAGTTCTCTGTCACAGTAAAGGAAGTGGTTCGCTCTAGCGTTCAGTGCCCGTAGTAAGTCGTATGTATATGTAGATATATTCCACTTTGAGAATCTCAGAGAAGTCTAAATTGTTCAGCTTTGCAGTCAGTCGATTGTCAGAATCGCTTAAAGTAAATAAGGTGTTCTCACTAGTTGTGAGAATAACTACAATAGAATTTAAATCGATGCTCATTTTTGTTCAGTCTATATATGTACAAGAGTACCATATTATCGCCTGCAAGAGCAGTATTCGTTATTGTTGTACCCCATGGCATATCACCACTTCTTTTCTTTTCAAAATGGGAAGAATTGATCTACTGTACTCACAACATCACCATTTCTCCAGGAAAATGTAGACCCGCGGTTATTTAAAGAGCATAGAAGGCTTCTACATATTTCATACTTTTCCGGGGACAAAATGAGTTCGATTTAAGGAAAAATGTTTTTAGGCGACTAATAACATCAAGCGCCTAAATACATGCAATGCATTGATACATGCTCAAAAATTTCTTTTATGAAATTAAAAAAATAAATAAATTGGCATCTGCACTTCTCAAGTGTCGTATAAAAAACTTTCCTAAAGTAATAAGTTGATGGACCTGCAAAGCATGCTCATCCTAGACTGAGGCATCCTCCGGACAATGCTTCAAATTTTTTTGCGCCTCTACATGGCTTACAACCATGTAGTAGTGGATGTTCACCATTGGCTACAGTATTTGTCCACCTCCTTTTTTATCCAATAAATATAGTTTTTGTATGCATACATGCAAATAGCCTGGCTTCCCCTCTCACAGAGTTATGTAGTCGTTTTCACCGAACTATAAACTATCTGGTTACGCATTTACCGTAGCATCCTAGCCGAGAGTTTGTTTTAGAAGATCAAAGGAAACTATGCTATCCTATAATGAGATTCAGGTCCTTATAGGTGCACTTCATAGCCTTACTTAACCATTTCGGTAGATATTTAGCTCGATCACTAAAGCGCCCTTCTTTACAGTTACCCAAACAAGCATGTATTCCGGACCTGGTTTCGTAGGCAAAAGCCCTCGCTGGTATAATGACATCTAGGTAACTTAATGATCGGCACTCAATATATACATATAATGAAATTGTAACAGGCCGATGTCTGTACATTATAGATACCAAAGAGAAATTAATTTGGGGGGACCTTATTAGGGCAACAAAAGCCAAGTCAACAATTTTTAGAGTTTTTATCTCTCTGTCTGTCACTGGAAAACTAATGCATGGCAGTTTTCACAGAGGCATTGCTAGAGGTCTAGCTTAAAATACAGGAAAAAAATAATTGGAGAGTTGCCACCTGTTTGAGAATTGCAGTTTGAAAAAAAATTTATTACATAAAGTAAATATTGCAATATAGCAATCAAAATAAATAGGTTTAAAAATGCTTAAAGCCGAAAAGATTTTTTTCAAGGTTACCACCTGTTTGAAAATATTAATTTGATTAAATTGATAAGATAAATTAAATATTGAAAAAAGGGTATCGAACTAAAGAGGTTTGAGAAAGTTTACTGTCGAATATATTTTTATAGCGGGTTGCCGTCTATTCGAAAAATTTAGTTCAGTTAA
>NW_016215241.1:0-1700 GCF_001687245.7 Rhagoletis zephyria | reverse complement strand
GACGCGCATAGTTTATTTTCATGTAATTTCCGGTAACTTGTAGTTTTCAGTTACGTTTGTGAGGCTACGTTCTTGTCCTTTATACGTTTTTAGTTGTGTCTTCGCACATTTCTATAAAATGTTTGCATATTTGAACAAATCGTAATATATTCTCTGATTCATTTNGGTAACTTGTAGTTTTCAGTTACGTTTGTGAGGCTACGTTCTTGTCCTTTATACGTTTTTAGTTGTGTCTTCGCACATTTCTATAAAATGTTTGCATATTTGAACAAATCGTAATATATTCTCTGATTCATTTGATTACGTTCCACACAGCGTTTCCAAGCAATCGAAGAGGTAAGCAAGACATTATATTTTCTTGCCGACTATTTGCTAAACATAAAAACTATAAAATTGCTATTGGGCTGGGTTTCATTACGATAGCGAAGCAAGACATACTTTTTTTGTGTTATAAGTTAAATGTAACTGTTTCTTATTTACGTTGCATGTTGGAGATTTTCTGTTTATTTTGCTAATGCCTTTATTGCTAACGATTTGATCACAAATATGCAAAAAAAAACGTGAAAAACACTTTGCAACGACGATTTGGTCCAAAGAAATGCACCAAATTGTGTATTCTTCTGAAAAGTGCCTGTCATTTTACAATTAACGTATTTTTAATTTTTGTGCTTTTTCTGCAAATGACTGGTAAAAATTTACCTGTCAAGCAAAAATGCTTGCATGTGCAGTTTTTTTCTATTTCCTTTTTTTTAATTTTACTTTCTACTTCATTTAGCATTGACTTTCTATTCTTATCTTTCACAGGAATTGCGCACCAAAGAGGAACGCTTGAACCGTGTTCAAAGCGAACAGGACGAACAGGCCATGAATCTGAAACGCTTCGCTGAGCACTTGAAGTTGCGCGAAATGGCTTTAATTGGGCGTGAGCTGCAGATCGCACAGCATACTCCCACACCGAATCGAAGACGTGGCAAATTTAGCAAAGTGAAACTCAAGGTAAGCACAATATGAAAGTTGTTCACCTCTTATCCTCAAAAGGCAGTAGAGAAAAATTCCAATATATAGCCCGCGACAAAAGATAGAACATCAACATTTTTACCAGTTTTTACTACTTTCCTTTTGCTTTTTCTAAGGTTCATTAATTTTTTATTTAAGTTCAGCTCCTTATCTAACGAAACCATATAAGTCCAAATTTCAAACTTCACAAAAATTAAAAAAAAGCCACAATTTTTTCATCCAATTCCAAGTGTTTTAATTAGAATTTCTAATCAAACTTTTGGTACGCAGTTTTATAGCTCATTAAAATCTAGTATAATAAACAGTTTGAAGTTGCTAGAAATTCGCATTGATTTTCGATAATTTTTTTTTCTGACGATGGTATGCACTTTTTCCATATAAAAAATTACTCTGTATGGAAGAAATTGCGTTATACCGTTAGCAAAAAAAAATTATCAAAAATCAACGCGATTTTTTAGCAACTTCAATTTTGCAATTTATTATACTAGAACTTAATAAGCTATAAAACTGCATACCAAATTAAAATACTAGAAATTAATATGAAAATGCTTGGAATTGGGATGAAAGGTTTGTGGAATTTTCATATTTTTTTACATAGTCTGAAATTTTGATTTATATGGTATTTGTTAGGTAAAGAGCCTTACTTTTATTTAAAAATAATAAACATTAAACAAACAAAAGAT
>NW_016215240.1:0-1700 GCF_001687245.7 Rhagoletis zephyria | reverse complement strand
ATTGTCGCACACATTTTTAACACGATTCGTCTGTGCGTAGTACTCGCGAGCTTTAGCTTTTTAAGCTTATTTAAAAACTTTGGATCCGCTTGCTTCATAATTCCTAATTGTTCAACACGTGCATATGTATGTATGTGTGTACATAAAAATATAAGTAACCCAGTAAGAACCCTATCTGCTAAATAATGTGGTATATACGCCCAGTACTACAAACAGTTTGTGTGTGAAATTCAAAAAATTTCCATCATTTTACATAGGGCTCCTGGAGAAATCTAACGCATAATCGTTTCACGTGTGAGCANGCTTTCTTTTACATGGAGTTCGCTTTCATATTATCCTATACGTTGTTGTCTCTTTCCAATCAAATATTATTATGCGATTAATAACTTGCTATATAACGCAAAGAATGTCATATGAATATCGCTAATATGCAAATGTGTTACTTATTATTGACAATTCTGTAAGGGTATTTGAGAATGCGGTAGGTCGTTCTTGCTGGGTAAGTCACCAACTTTCACCAAGAAGTACCTTGTGTGCTTTGCACTCTACTTCCATACAAGCATACATACTACATACATACATATTTATGCATGCAAGTGTAGTAGGTACGTACAACATAACGCGAAACATAAGGTTTCCTCCATTTTCTCTCCAACATCTGACTTTTTATGATATTTGTTTTTGTCTCCTACTCATGTACCGCAACGGGATGAGTTATGAGAGTAGTCGACTAATGTGCATGTGAAACAAGCAGGAAAATATTTACGTTTGTAAAACACAAACGCAGAGAAAAAGTTTGTTTTCCTAAGATTCCTATAGACGTGCGAACACACACACACACACACACACACATACATGTGTACACACAAGTACGTGACGTTGACAAGAAATCAAACTCATCAAGTTCTGAAGTAAAAAAGCATTGTTTTCGTCTTTAATATTTATCTTGTTACCTTTGGCATTTACAGTAATGAGCTTTGACTTTTCCACACCTCCGTCGAACTTGATGATGCTCAAGACAATTCAAGAGTGTCTCAAGATTTCTTAAAAGTAGAAGATATTCCATATTGTATATGTATTTATGTATGTACACTGTGTACCGCATGTTTATAAATGTGTGCGCATAGGTACTATAAGCAAAAACAATTGGATTTCAAAGTACGATTACTCATCTTAATCTAATAATTCTTAAGTGCATATGAAGTAAGTATATATGTACATATGTACATATGTATATGCGTATGTATTTATATGCAGGCCAAAAATGTACGCTAACATTTACAGGTGGATTATCTCAAAACATATACACAATTACAATTCTGTAAGCGATTTTAGTTGATTAGCGGCCACTGCGCACCGGGGCGTATGAGCGACGTGGCCTCACTCGTTCGTTATAAGATAAAGTGAAGCAATGATTGTACGTACATACAAATGTATGTAATTTGACTCTTTATTTATGTGAATGTATATATATGCCTGAATCGAATACACTCCTACGTGCGCGACCATTCTGCCTACTAGGGTAAAATAATGTGTGTAAGCACATACATACATATGTACATATTTGTTATCAATTTAAGCATCCTCTGTTATGCTTCAATTCGTATGGAAATTTTTCAATTTACAATTTCTGCTATTTCGGCTATTGGCGTTTTATCTGCTCATTGGCATTGCACTCATAATCGCTATACAAACATAAT
>NW_016215238.1:1193-1700 GCF_001687245.7 Rhagoletis zephyria | reverse complement strand
TGAACAGCGAAGCAATAGATGCTTTCAATAAAATTAAAAATACACTCACCTCCAGCGAAGTGATGTTGCAATACCCCAACTTCAATAAAGAATTTCACTAGACCACCGACGCCTCTAATTACGCTATAGGAGCAGTACTCGAACAAGAAAATAAACCCATTCTTTTTATATCAAGAACTTTGTCAAAGGCTGAAGAAAATTACGCAACAAACGAAAAAGAAATGTTAGCGATAATCTGGGCACTCAAAACATTAAGAAGTTACCTCTACGGCTCTGCTACAGTCAAAATTTTTACCGATCACCAACCCCTGACGTATGCCCTTAGCAATAAAAACAACAATAGTAAGCTAAAAAGGTGGAAAGCTATACTGGAGGAATATAACTACGAACTAAAATACAAGCCTGGCAGTAACACTATTGTCGCAGACGCACTTTCTCGACCACCACAACAAATAAATTCCTTGTCTGCAACCCAACATAGTGACGAAAGTTCAGCCCAAAATTTAA
>NW_016215238.1:0-816 GCF_001687245.7 Rhagoletis zephyria | reverse complement strand
ATATTCAAGTATAACTATTCCATTCATTCCACCACCAAACGTAAACCAGTAGAAGTATTTTTCGGAAGAACAATAGGACCAAATCCAATGACATTGGACAGAAAAGAAAATGTCCAAAATCTTAAAAATAAACAAGAAAAAGACTTACGACTTCATAATAAAGATAGGACCGAGTTCAGGACATACAACAATAACGACGTTATTTATGTAAAAATAAATAAAAGACTAGGAAACAAACTAACACCCAGATACAAAAAGGAAGTAGTGCTCGAAGACAAAGGAAACGTAGTAACAACCAAATCCGGAAGGTCGGTGCATAAAAGCCATATCAAGGCTCAATAACAAAAAAAAAAAAAAGAAAAAAAAATATATATATATTAAAAGTTTTATTTANTGTGGCCGTTGCTTGCTTCCCACCTTCGTTCTCCGGCAGCGACGCAATGGTTGCGTAACATGTTTACAACCCATTGTCTGAGACTCGATTTGGCCTTGACTTCCCACGGGTGCATTATGGAATGCAAGTGGCAATGTCTCCCGTTACACTATATGGTGAAATTAAAATATGCTGACACTGCGGCACGTGTAACTGCCAACCGTGGGAGCGTCGCAACAAATGCGACTGGTGCGTGTTAACTTATATATATTAAAAATTTATTTATTTTTTCTTCTCCTCTTTCTTAAAAATTTTTGTCTATAAAAATTTACGAATTAAATGATAATAAAGTCAATTTGAGAAAAAATTAGATTTAGCAAAGCATACAGATATTAATTTATTTCATTTAATTAAATTTTGTCTATAAAATTTAATTAAAACTG
>NW_016215237.1:1501-1700 GCF_001687245.7 Rhagoletis zephyria | reverse complement strand
TACATAAAAATTAGGGTAACTAAAAGGGTAAGAACATTTCTTGAATTTAGGCAGTTGGTTGGTTGGGGGTAATTTTCAAATTCAAGGGGAATAATGCACATGTAAATAGTTCTCAGCGGTTTAGCGGTTTGAGAATAAAAACAAAAACAAAGATGCCTAGAGGTACAGGCAAAAACGAAGATCAAAGTAAATTTAAACA
>NW_016215237.1:0-1408 GCF_001687245.7 Rhagoletis zephyria | reverse complement strand
AAATAAAGATAAATATGAAGAAAAGGATGAGGATGAAGATCAATATTGTTATCGATATAAAACTCGATATTTGTATCGATATAATAATCGATTTTGCTAACGATAAACTAATCGATATTGTTATCGATACTGTTATTGATTAAATAACCGCTATTGTAATCGATATAATAATCAATATAATAATCGATATTGTTATCGATACAATAATGGATATTGTTATCGGTATAATAATCGATTAAATAATTGATTTTGTTATCGATTTAGTCTTTTATATTGTTAACGATATGTACAATAATCGATACTGATGATTGTTATATTTATCGAGAAATTAATGGATTTTACAATCGTTGTATTTTTCTATATGTTTATGGATATTGTTATCGGTATTTTTATCGTACCTGTTATCAACAGGGTTATCGATACAGTAATCGGAACATGGAATGTGATCACATTACATGACATCACATCACATTTTATCACATGATATGAATATACATCACATGATATTACATCACATAATATGATATCACATCACACGATAGCGCGTGACATGACATTATATGATATGACAACACATTATATGGCATGACATCACATGACTTGACATCACATGATATGACATCATATGGTATGACATTATATGTCATGACATGACATCCTATCACATCACATAAAATCACGTCACGTCTTATCACGTCATCGCACCTTATCTGATCTACGTGAATAGAAAAAGAAAAGGATATAAGCAAAGACGTGAAAGATAAAAACAAAGATGAAGACCAGTTACCGATTTCAAAACCAAAAACAACCGTTGGAAAAATAATTTTCTGTAGATGAGGAGAGTTTTTATAGTTTCGAAATTGGTTGAAAATCGTCGTTTAAAAATTTCCATATTTGTGTATGGTTGTTTTAGCAAACTTTTCAATTAAAGCTGTTTCGCATTTTGCTTTACTTCGTATTTGAAATTAAACTTTGAACTAAAGATAAATATGAAGATGAAGAAACAAGTGATAACGATGAAGACAAAAAAAAGCAAAAGTGAAGATAAAGACGAAAATTGAGATAAAGGCGAAAATGGAGACAATGAGAAATGCATAAGAATTAGGTTAAAGTATAGGAATCGAAATAAAATCAGCCATAAAGGTTACTGAAATTTATCGAATCATCGAAGTTTATAATTATCCAAATTTATCCATGCTTATTAAGTTATCGCAACGTATCGAATTATTCAAACTGATCAATGTTTACTGAGTTGTCGAAATTTATAGACACAGAAACTTAGTTGTCCAGATTTACGGATAGTTATCGAGCTATAAAAGCGTGTAGGATCATCGAAATTTGTTCCGTTAAAGAAATGCTTCAAGTTATCGATATCTATTGAATTATCATTATTTATAGACTTAACGAA
>NW_016215236.1:0-1700 GCF_001687245.7 Rhagoletis zephyria | reverse complement strand
TTAATGCCTGCCGCAGGCCTTGATATGAGGTTTATTTAAATGCTTGCCCACACAGAAGCCAAAAGTTCAAAAGATAGAGCAAAATATATTGCATGAAAGAGCACTTATTTGTGTATAAAGACGAAAAGTGTTAATAGAATTAATGAATTTATTGCACATCCTTAGATATGAAGGTTGGCTGATGAAGCTAACATACTACACTCCGCTTCGCTTGAATAGTCTCAATATTTTTCTTCAGAAACTAGATTTATACATATCTCTACTTGTGGGAATCGGAGAAGCTTCGTTTTATAGCCCAATTCTGTATCGATGGCAAAACTTTTGTAACTGAAAAATTTAAACTTTTTCATATATTTTTCCGTAAAAAAATGTGACAAGAATTTGTTGCTGATACAGAATAGAGCAAATTTTTAAGAAAATTTGAGAAAACAACGCGAAAAACTAACAGTTGGCCTTCTTTCTGCGTTCCTTTCGCGTTGGCATTGCCCAACTTTGGTTGGGCTGATTATTATACATTTCATCGAATTACAAAAAAAAATTGTTAGTTATCGTTTTTGCATTTTAGGGAACGATATGCGCATGTTCAAAATCTAAACCATTCCTTGTGTTCAAATCATTGTGCCTATTCATGTTAATCAAGAAATAAGCATTTTTTTCGTGTGGTTTGATGAAAAGCTGCATTGAAATCAAAGTAGCCAACATTTTTTTTTTTCATTTTAACCACTTTTCTTCAAATTTTTCATTGTTCAAAATGACAGTGACATAAGCACTGCATAGAGGTCGTTTTTATAATTAATTAAAAGTAAAAAAATACTACAGAAAAAGTAACAAAAAAATTTAATTTGAAAATTACCCTGAGAAACCACTGAAGAGCTTCAAATTTAAACTGATGTACCCAGTTCTTCTTCTTGGAATGAAAGACATTTTACTTTGCTCAAGCATTTAAATCCTTTACAATGTTTTCTTATGCGGAATTTATCGTATTAACTTCCGTAAAGTACCGCAATAACAAATGCAACTTTCAAAACCACATTACTAAAATAGTTATTTAACAAGAGAATATTAAATAATGTACGCTTTTTTATTGCTTTACTTGGTATTTCTCTTCGAATTATTACATGCGACTCTTATTTTTTTTTTTTGTTGGTATACTATGCTTGTTTATGCTTTTTTATTCAAATAAAATACACCTTAGTTTCAGGTCTCCCAGCTTCCTAAGTTTTTGTTTGTTTTTTTCTGCCTAAGCTAATGAGCCTAGTCAAAAAAGGTTTATTGACTCAAAAAAAGTGGAATTACTCATCAAATGCAAACAACATTTTTAATTGCAACACCTGCCGTAAAACTCAATGAACTCAGTTTGGCGTCTACCAACTGGTGAGCCATGTGAAAATATGTTNACTAATAGCTCTCTTTTTATGCTGTGTAATAAATTCATAAAGGCCAGTATGTTGCTAAGAAATTTTCTTGTGTAAAATTTTCTTGAGACAGTACGCAATTTTTAAGAAATTTGCTACGCTTTCTACTACGGTTTACTAAAGTTTTTTGTGAAAAAATAGCACAAGGCAACCCATGCTTGCAACAGAAATATATGCCTGTTTCATTATTTCTTGAGGAAAGAGCGAGGCAAGTATCAGTTGTCAAAATTCCGTAAACACACACACACACACGAAATATGTAATTGCAATTTTTTTCTAGACCGT
>NW_016215235.1:0-1700 GCF_001687245.7 Rhagoletis zephyria | reverse complement strand
ACTGAGGATGTGACTACGATGATGGATTATAACTAAATGTAGTAAAAGGCTGGTTGATTAAATGCCAAGTATTTTTTTTTAAGCCGTAAAGTACAGAAGAATGCAGAGGATTGATCGCGGGTTCTATAGAAAATAGGCGGGCTTATTAAAAAAATGTTCGAATAAACAAAAAAAAAATATTAAAATATACAAACATACATAAGTATATAATTTATGTCATACGGTGTACATAATAAAAAAATTACAGATGGAAAAACAACAAAAGAAAAATTAAAAAAAAAATATGGAACATTTTTCTTTTAAGAATTGGTTGAGAAAAACATTAAACCTTTGTAAAAAATGTTAATGGTTAAAGGTCCAGTTAAGGGTAACGATTTTTATGATAAAATTAAAAAAAAAAATTTAAAAAATTAGAAGAAAATTATTTCTAGAGAATAAAAAGTTTAGAAAATAATAATTTTTAGGAAATAAAAAACTGAGAAAAAATACGTTTTAATCAAAAAAAATATTTTGGAACAAAAAAATCAAAATATAATAATTTGTAAAAAAAACATATTTTTGGGAAAATTTTTGCGCAAAAATTTTTATTAAGAAAAAATGTATGCGCTTAGAAAAATATAGATATTTTTATCAAAGGCATTAAAATTAAAAAAAAATAAATGTTTTTACCAAATTAGAAAAAAATTACTTTTAGAAAATAATACCTATTTAAAAAAAAAACAAACTGAGAATAAATACGTGTTCTTATAAAAAAATTGGAACAAACTACAGTCGAAAAAATTATTTAAAAAAGATATGAAAAAAAAATATTTGTTGAAAAAATAACTTTTCGGGAAAATCTTTATAGAAAAAAATACTTTCATGAAAGACAGAAAAATTAATATTTTTTTAAACCTATTTCTTACAAAAAAAAAAATATGTTTACCAAAGCACATTATCCAAACAGAAACATAAATTGTAAAAAATAATTTTCTCCTAACTCATAGGGTTTTAACGACTTCAAAAAGGAAAGAAATTCTCATGCCATCGTGTACATTTTTGTACTTAGGCCTACGGCACTGAAAGGGTAAATTGATCATTAACAGTTTATAAAACTGTTAAAACGAAACACACGGTCTGGTGACTGAGCGTCCCGAATAAGTTACCAAGTGATTCCTTTAGTGTGCTAAATTTTTTTTCCAAGATGGGGGTGAAGAACTGGTGTGGTGGTCTGTCGAATTCCTAAGAAATTCCTTATTTCGGATTTTGCTAATTATCACGAGCTGCAAAAAAGAATTATCATATGTTTTCATTATCACCAAAATACATCCGCATTCTGTATAGTAGGCAAATGCAAAAGCTGCCTTGCTACCTTGCACTGATTGCAGCTAAATTGCCGCTATGTAGATAAATATGTAGCCGCGCAATAATAATAACATAAACAAAAACAAATTTACACACCAACGCAAGCAATGATAACGAAAATTATTAGCTTGCTTACGAACATCTTTAGTCTATCTAATTCTCGCTTGTTCGATATCGTTGACAGTCTCCGTTGCGCTGAAGCAAAAAATCGTAATTTGCAACGAGGAAACTATGGCGGCGAGTTGTTACTAAAGTAGCAGTGGTTGCATTCGATCAAGAAGTGGGAGGCAACTGTTTAGAGCAAGTCGAAGAGGCAGAAGAGTTATTTCGGACTATACAGTGGAGAAAAGAGCTAA
>NW_016215234.1:0-1700 GCF_001687245.7 Rhagoletis zephyria | reverse complement strand
AGGTAGGAATACGGCTGAAAACGTGATTACTACCACTCCAGGACTAACTATATATACTTTAGCTCGCCTTACTGACATTAAGTCTTCGTTCTATTTATTCATGACAATAGATATGCAAAACGTAATTATAGAAATGACGAATATTGAAGCAAAATATTTACAATTTTCTTCCATACACGTATGTATGTATGTATGAATGTATGTTCGTTTGTAAAAGTATTATTCACTATTATATGCAGAAACATTTTTGGGGAGGCCCGGGAAAAAATAAATTACACATCCTTGAATGCATATTTCGGATTGATATTATTAGCTGACGTTTATCGTTCCTGTCGTGCAGCATTGGATGTTTATGGAGCAACGTGAAAGGAAACCCCGTATTCAAATCAACAATGTCATTGCGAAGATTTCAAAATATTAGTCGGGTTCTTTGATTCGATAATAAGGTAATAAAACGAAAGAAGGGGTAGACATACTGGACCAACTTGTCGGAATATACACCTGTACGGGGAAGACCACTAGATGGCCAATAGGTGGTGCTAATATCCTTGATATTTCCACATGCACTACTCTTATAATTTGGGCGGCTGTAAATCCTAAGTGGAACAAAAATTAGCATTTCCGACGCAGACTTTTTCTGGAACAATTGCGGTTTGATCTTTTGAAGAATGAAAGGGTAGAACGAACATCGCAGCCACATAGTTATGTTAAAAGATACTTGCACGGACGCAAAAAGAGAAAACACCGCAGAATGCGCGGTAAAACTTTTGCAAAAGTATACCAAATAGCATTAAGTACACTACACAATATAACAACTGTAATTCATTTGTTTGTAAAAAAACACTCAAAGACTGTAATCACTTGTAATATTTGCGCAAAAATTTAATAAAACTATATTGGGCAAAATTTGCCCAAAATACAGGATTGGTTACTTTTTTTTATTACAGGATGAGGGTTAATAAATATTTCAGAAAGGTGCCACTCTTACTGTTTCGAATAGAAAAAAAAAGTTATAGCCGCTTTTGTGGGCAAAGGACTGAGACACGCTAGAATGTATTTAATAGATCTAAATTTAAGTTGCTCTTGTTATCGACCAATGACATGCTAAATAGTACAAAGGTACATTATTACCTGTTCCTGATATTATTTTATGTTACTTACCGGAATTCGGCCTAGAGACTATAACAAGGGCTACATCTATCAATATTTTTTGTGAAGGATGGGTTCACGTGAAATAAAATATACATGATTTGTTTGAAGAAAAATGTATTCATTTATTGATCAAATATGCTCATATTGGCGACCTTCTACTCTAATACAAGCTCGTAACCTTTTAAGAAAAGACGCTTTTAGAGATCTTAAACTCAATTGGGCTATCTCAGCATCAGCTCCATTTATTTGTTCCCGCAAATGCTCTTCGTTTTGAATTGTTTTTGAATAAATTTTGTCCTTAAGACAGCCCCAGTACAAAAAATCTAATGGATTCAGGTCTGGCGATCGAGCGGGCCACGTGATTGGCCCGTATCGTCCAATCCATCGGCGAGGATAAGTTTNCCCGTCATTTTGCAGCCATAGTCTTCGCCGCAAGTTTAAGGGTACATCTTCTAAAAGAGTTGGAAGCCGTTGCTGAAGGAGCTCTAAATAACTGTGCGTGTTGAGCGTTGGCGGCAGTTCCACAGGTCCCAATATCTGACAATTAA
>NW_016215233.1:0-1700 GCF_001687245.7 Rhagoletis zephyria | reverse complement strand
TATACTCGAACAATATGGTAATATTTTGCCGCATTTGCATATTAGTTAGGGTAAAATAATATTTAACTATCTACCCACCTACTGCTGCGTTTTGTTTTTTTTGTGTGCAAATATACTCGTACAAACAGATTGCAGTGCACAAAGCATTATCAATTACATTGAGCGCAGCGTGTGACATTAAAAGCGAGAAGGAGTGGCATATCTAACTGGTGCCGAATTGCATAATTTGCTGCATAACGGGGATTTTTATTTTTATTTTTTGTTAAAGTTGGTTCAAGTTTAAGTGGAAATCGATGGTTTTTGTTAACTAGAATAAGAAATTTTTGAATTTGATTGGTAGGCGTTTAAGAAAAAAAATAAAACAAAAAAAATATTTCCAATAACTCGTATCAAATTAAAACACATCGTTTCATTTCACACATCACATATTACAAAATAAATGCATATAACTGACTCAAGGTTTGTTCTATGGTAATTAAAATACGTTTTTTATTTAAATATTTTTCAATAGATGGCTTTCTGCTGACTTTCCTCGTTTAAATATTTCAGTTTTAAAGCTATTTAGTCCTTTTTCAGTTGATACCAAACTTTTTTTTAATTTGGATAAGCGGTTTGTTTATTATTAGGAAAGGACTTTTCTTTTCGACTTAAAAATATCTGGCCAAGTTTACCTGTTGAAAAAAAGTAACTGTTATTTACGGTCCCTGATTGTAACGATAAAGCAACTATGATTGAACGACCAATGTGCAGAAAGACNTCGTTCAAGCAAAGAATTTTAGTTTTCTTCCAGTTCGCAATGCTAAATATTATGGTTTTCTTTCATTTTCCTCTCTTACGTCCTTACTCGGTGAAAATTTCGTTGCGAAGGAGGCGATTTTGCTATACACAACGCAAGCGGTTTGATCAAACATCAACATGGCGGCCAGAAAATCAAAAAATTTTGATTTTTTGTTCAAATTTCCCTCAAGCGGCTTGTCAAACCTTCAAGCACCCCCATACACAGCACAAATGGCTTGAAGCAAAGGGAAATTTCGCTTGGTTTGTCAAACCGCTTGTGTGGTGTATTTCGCTCTTTAGTCTTTGCTGATTCAACGCTTCTTTCGTTTGTTTTGCTAAGTTTGTTGTAAGTGAGCCAAAGTGAGCCAAAGTGAGCCAAAGTGATGTTGTTGTGAGCCAACTGAACCAATTGATCAATTGGATGAGCACGCGTGATATAAAGGATTTTTCCATTTTCTAAAGTAAAGATCGAGCCTAGAAAACTGATCGGCTAACTAGAAAAGATAGGCGCTAACTTTGGCTTCTCAAGTGATATCTTTACAAAGCACCTTAATCACATGACTTAAGATCATAAGCAAAGCAATAGATGGAAGTGAGTTGGAAACTGTTGTATTTAGTTAGCAGCTCAAAACACTTTGACCTTTTTTAATCACCAAAATGAAAAAGAACATAGGCAATTTTTTGCGCGCGCTCACCCCAAAACACCCAAATAATTTCCAGGTGAAACTTTTCATCATTTTGCCATAGCCATATTCATTTTAATGGGATCACGTCCTAATTGCAACACTTCATGCCACACAACAATATGCATGCCAGTTGAAGTGCCGGTGGGAGCGTTTGCGAGTACAAAGAATGATGGCCGGCATATAGCGCGCAGAGCGTCCCAATTCTCAGCCACTTCGGGTTATTTTTTATTTTTATTT
>NW_016215232.1:0-1700 GCF_001687245.7 Rhagoletis zephyria | reverse complement strand
TGACCTTCAAACCTAGTTTTCTATTTAAAAATTGCAATTAAAATTAATTTTTTTGTTAATTGATTTCTACTAAAAAATTGATTGAAATTTAGTTTCAAATTTTGCAGCATAAAAATGTATAAATAAAGTTCAAATTTAAAAACTAAAACTATTAAAAAACATTAAAAAAACTTTAATTTAAAAATGAAGTTCATTATCGTATTATCAGTTTTTCTCACCGTTTACCTTTCCTTCAGCTATGCAGCTGAAGAGGCAGAAAAAAACAAAACCGGACCCGGCGGCGTGACCAAGCTGTCCACCGACAATCCTCGACTTCTTCCGGCGCTAAAATCAATTCAAAACAGCCGCTTCGAGAAAGCCATCCCTAATCCTCCCAAAGGGTTCTCCTATGGCTGGGCCCGTTTTAATATTAACCGAATCATTGCCGCTGAGGGACAAGTCGTACAAGGCTACAAACTGTACATTACCTTTGAGGTGACTCGCACCGTTTGTGCACCACCTTGTAGCCAGAAATCGGGATGCGTCTCCCGGAAATATCACTGCGACGTTCAGATAGTGGAGTTCATGAAGCAGTACAAACTGGAAAGTTTGTCCTGCAAATCAGTTGATAAGGCGGATGAAGCAGATGAGGAGGCGACAAAGAAACACCTCGCCATGGCGCCGGCACTCGGCTGCGGACCACGTGATTAAAATTACCATTGTTTAAAATTTTGTAAAAAAAATTGTTTTTGCTGCAATTAGTTAAATCAAGTTAAATTAGTTTTTAATAAATTATGTCAATTTAATTTATTTTTTAATAGTTTCCACTTTTAATTACCAAAAATTAGTTATGTTAGAACTAATTACTGATTTTACGTTTTTTTGTACTATGTTGATTTGTTAAAAATTGAAATGTTTAAAAACAGTTTTAAATCTTGGTTTTTACTTTGAGTACAAAACTTAAAATTTGAATTTAACTAAAAATGCAACAAAATGTTTTAAATGTTCAAAATGACCTTCAAACCTAATTTTTCTGTTTAAAAATTGCAATTAAAACTAAATTTTCTTGTTAATTAATTTCAACTAAAAAATTGATTGAAACTTTGTTGCAAATCTTCCAATAAAAAAATGAATAAAAGAAGCTCAAATTTGAAAACTCAAACTATCAAAAACTTAAAATAAAACTTTAATTTTGAAAATGAAATTGATTTTTTACTTAGCAATCTTTTTGGCCTTTTATCTCTCTTTCAGTTGTGCAACTGAAGAGGTTGAAGAGAAAAAAGTACCCATATATGGTGGCGTGACCAAACTGTCCACCGACGATCCTCAACTACTTCCGGCGTTGAAAACAATTGAAAACAGCCGTTTTGAAAAAGCCATCCGTACTCGACCCAAAGGGTTCCACTCTGGCCGGGCCAGTTTTAAAATACACCGAATCATCGCTGCTGAGGGACAAATCGTACAAGGCTACAAGCTGTACATTACCTTTGAGGTGACTGGGACCTTCTGTACGCCGCCTTGTAGCCAAAATCCTGGATGCGTTTCTGGGAAGTACCAGTGCGACACTCAGATAGTGGAGTTCATGAAGCAGTACACACTGAAAAGTCTTTCCTGCAAATCAGTTGATAAGGCGGATAAAGCGGATGAGGAGGCGACAAAGAAACACCTTGCCCAGGCGCCGGCACTCGGTTGCGGACCACGTGATTAAAATTACCATTGTT
>NW_016215231.1:0-1700 GCF_001687245.7 Rhagoletis zephyria | reverse complement strand
GACAATGAAGCAACTATGACTGGACGACCAATGTGCAGAAAGCCTTAAAAATGTTATTAGCTCAGTTGAAGTAATTTATTTCAACTTTCCAACTGAGCCTTTTGTTTACAGTTATCCCTAGATACTTCGCTCTTCTAGTCAAGTTCACTTTCCTTCCTTTGGTAAATGGGACAATGGTGGACTTGTCCTTTTCAAGGTTGCTAAAATGTTTGGAGATTAATATTTATATTCTATTTTTCGCAAATAAATATTATTGTCGTAAAACCTACCAAAATCCAATCTAATCTACCAACCTACCAAATGGAAATAAACCTTCCTACTTGGTAGGAAAAGCCTATGCTTGCTAGAAAAAAAGTAAACTGCAAGCGAGATTTTCAAGTAGGTGAAGACGGCCGGTAAGAAATTGTAAAACATCGTAGACTATCGTTATATCGATAGGGCTATTCGCGATAAGGTGCAAATGGCCTAGCATCATTGCATTGCAAATTTGTATTGCAAATTATTTGCAATACACAAANTGACAAATTTGCAATACCGAAAATCCATAGCATAAGAATGCTATGCCTTGCAACTCTGGTTGACATTTCTATCAACTGATTAAAAAAGTTTTACCATGACAGTTTAATAAAGGCCGCTCACATGGCATAATTCTGTAATTGCATAAATTTGTCAGCTCTTATGAACCGAATCGCGAATAGCCCTGATGTTTCTCTGGCGATTTACTGGCTGCGTTTCTTCATACATTCCAGATAATCCTATTTCACAGCCAGAATAAACAGAATGCGTTTGAAATATTCGTTAACATATCATCAGGAACGTTCTAAAGAATAAGTAAACAAAACAGTTTATTCCAAACGATTAGAATGAATAAAGAAATGTAGCCATTTTAGCATCGTTGCTGATTTTTTCGATGCATAGAAATTTTTTGTCGTGTGGCACCCGTGGTCATGGCGATGAAGGAGCTAAAAAATATTGCGCAATATTTCTGCAAAACAGATGCTTCTGTCCAGTGTTGCCCACTATACTAGCTATGAAGTACCATATTTGGGATAAAAAAGTACCAAATATAAAATAAAAGTACCAAAAAAGGTGATATTCGTTCTTATTCTCCCCATTCAGCAGTAATATCAGAAACACATTTTTAGAACAAAGTTCCAGTGCCAAAGTAAGATAAACCAGTTGTATGCACTATAGAAATTAGAAAATTTTAGTTGATAAAAATGTACATGCAAAGGATATTACAAAAATTTACTAAAATATTCATATTTTCCAAAAGAGCCATTTTGGCACTTTGTGATAAATTGAAAAAAAAAACGGCGCGGTTTGAGCTAAGTTGGCAGCCCTGCTTCTGTCCCAATTTTTTTATTTTATCGCAATATTTGTCCAACCAAATGAAATCGTTCTTAAGATCTGGCAGCTCTGCTCAGAAGGTGTATTTGCAAATTACTTATTTTATTTCACCTGTGCTTATATTTGATTAAAAAAAGTGAACTTATTAAATAAGCCATAAAAATGAGTTTTAAAACTCTTGCAATTTAGTACATGTGTGCAAAAGTTAGAAAAAATCTCTTAATCGCTTGAAATACTCGTTTCTACGCCGTTCTCATCCACTAGCTCTCGTCGCCCGTGTTTTTGTTATTGGTTTTCTGGCATCAACTGGGGCAGCAGCAGCTTGAGCCGCGCTTGCGACACGTCGACAG
>NW_016215230.1:0-1700 GCF_001687245.7 Rhagoletis zephyria | reverse complement strand
AAAGCGGAGACACTCCAGGTCGCTTTACTGCAAAGCTCTATTTTGAATTGTTTCTCAAAGGATATGGTCTTTCCTATGTCATCTCTAGGTAACAGGGCTAGTGGAAGCGGGGACCCTTCTCCATACTCCTAGAGGAAATGACTTTAAATTTACCAAATCCCTCTCTCACAGTGTTAAGCAGAGTTCTTTTGGGTGCCTGCTCTATGGTTATATGAAGAGGCTCGAGTTAAAGGACTACTTCCAGCGCCGTCGTCGGTCATGTGCGCATCACTCCTGTTTTAGAAACACATGTTAGTCGTTGTAGCTTGGTGAGCGATTCTATCACCGTGGCTAGAGTAGTTCTTGAAACCCAAGCTACCGCCCCATAGGTGATCATTGGCTGTACTATTATAACGTAAAGCCATGTTAGGATTCTGGGCGTACAACCGCAGAATTTTCCCGCCAGACGCTTACACACCATTAAAGCTTTCGTGGCCCTGGANGGAGATGATTGCGTCCACATGCTTCCATAGAAGTTTGGTGTCTAGGACTAGTCTCAGATACTTCACTTCGCTGGCGACGCTAACCACGACCCCTCCAAGGTTATGTTCCTCATGCCCGGAAGGGCTCTTTTCCTAGTAAAAGGAATAATGGCGGTTTTGGCAGGGTTTATGATAAGCCCTAACTTATCGCACCATCCCTTCGTCAGTCTTAAGCCTCTTTGAATGATGTCGCAGAGGGTGCTCTCAAATTTCCCCCTGGCCATTATTACTATATCAACCGCAAAGCCTTGGCAGCAGATACCATTGTCAGAGAGAAGTTGAAGGAATTCATCCACCACTAAGCTCCATAGAAGAGGTGATAAGACCCCTCCCTGTCCCCTACCACGGTTTCAGCAATCCTTGAACGCAGGAGCGCATCCACCCAATTGCAGATCGCTGGCTGCACATTTCTCCTCTCCAGTGGCCTGCGCACTCCAGAGTGTGACGTGTTGTCTAATGCTCCTTCTATATCGAGAAAGGCGCAGAGCACTGATTCACTGCAATCGAGGGCCCCCTGAATCTCGGTTGTCAGCTGGTACAGGGCTGTATACGTGGACCTTCCAGCTCTGTAAGCATGTTGAGAGGTGTGCAGGGATATATTCCTCAGAATGGCAGACCTGATGTGGTTATCTATAATCTTCTCCATTGCTTTTAACACAAAGGAGGTTAAGCTTATTGGTCTAAATGACTTCGCTAGCGAGTAGTCTCTTTTACCCACTTTCGGGATGAAGATTACTCGCGCCCTACGCCACATCTGTGGGACATACGCTTCCGAAAGACCGCTTCTCATTATGTCCACAAGATGCGGTAAAACGCTCTCACTGCCCTGCTGTAACATCACTGGCCGGATGGCATCTACCCCTGGAGCCTTGTAGCGCTCAAACGAGGCCAGCGCCCATCCGACTGAATCCTGAGTGGAGATACTTCTCGCCTGTCTCCAATCAGATGGTCGCGGCCTAGTTTGCTGGGCCTCCGCCATCAAGTTAGAGGCCTCAGGGAAGTGTGCCAGCATCAAGGCAGTTGCCCTCTCCTCCCTACTGTTGGTGTAGGTGCCGGCTGCAAGCTTAAGCGCAAGCTCCCTATGTCCAGGGATCCATACAACAGTCAAGGAGCATTTTGATGCCAGCAGATTGAGAATCCTCCTGCATTCTATGGCTACTTTAGACGTTGTTCCGTTAG
>NW_016215229.1:0-1700 GCF_001687245.7 Rhagoletis zephyria | reverse complement strand
TTTTTCTATTGAGATTTTATATTTTGCCATGGATTACATTCAGTGTTTCTTATCTTTGCTTTGAGCATGTGGCTTTTATAACATGGTTTTAATATGTTTTCAAACCCGAACACGTAATCCGAAATCGACTGCATTTTTGAGGCCGGCAAACAGTTTAGGAAATCGCACTTTCTCAATTTTTACGGTACTTGACCTACACATCCCCTAAATCTGAACGACACGTCTAAGTTGCGCACATTTCTTAAAGAGAGAAAATTGCACTTTTCCAACTAACTATACATACGTATGTATATTAATTTTACTAGTCAATTTTTTAAATATAGTTTTCTTTATTACAAAGCAATTGGTATTAACTACAATCACATACCTACTACTATGTAAATATGTTTTCAACATTTTTAGCATTCATAAATATTTGATATCGGTTAATCTCTTAGTAGACGCTCGAGGTCTAAATATATATTTTACGCACACATTAGCAAAATTATCGGTATACATAAAATAACAGTTAAATTGTTTATTTACTTATAAGATCTCTCGGTTTCATTACCGCAAAGATGACAACAACTAAAAAGATGTAAATTATCTGAGACATGTACGTATGTAGGTGCACGTACCTACAGTCTATCCATATGTGCATAAATATTTAGTACATTAGGGTGTGTCACAACTTTTTTCTCTTTTTTTGCATCTACCCCTAAAACTATGTGGTTATATAAGATGGTAATTGCGCCGCAAATTGGGCCAGGTGGAAATTTATTTAGAAGTTTGCAGAGTATGTATTCATGAATTTCAAAATTAACTTTGGAAATATTCTAAAATACTACGATCATTGCATTAGTAAACATCAAGGTATTTTATTAGAGCTTGAATATTGTTAAAAGCTAAGGTTGCTTCCCTAATAACGAGATAGTTTTATTTAAGTCAAAAAATTACAATTACTATTTTAATTAGTTTAAAGAGGTTTTAAGCGTGAATGATTTTAATGGAAATTTAACGAATGTTTGAAATGACGGAATGAATGAATTAGATTTAGGATGAATTTAGATGTTAGGTCAAATAACCTATGTACACTATAAATACCGTTTCTAAATCAATTAAATCGAAGATAGATTAATCGAACCCTTCCGATTCGATATTTGGGCGATGTTTTTGTTGCGATTCGGTCCGTTAATCGATCTAAAAAGTCTCGATTTGTTGTCAATTGTTTCATTTCGCATTGCATTACAAAATCTAGAAATTTTTAAGGAAATTTGAGTTGGAGTGAGTCGTGGACTCCTCAGTAAGTGCTTTCTTTAGCAAGTAGGTTGACAACTTTAAAGACTGGTTACTGTAAATTTATGTTGTCAAGTTATCTTATCTTCAATCTGCAGCCACCGATTTAGTGAGTTGTTTAATAGATGAGTATTTTATATACACTATATGTACACTCCCAACCACTAAAATAGGGGACCCTTTTGATTTTCAGTATTGAGAGCTTTCATTAATTTTTTATAACCTGATTTTCAAACTACATACATACAAATTAAAAAAATCAACAAAGGCTGGAACTATACAAGTGACCGGCAGTGTATAAGTTTATAATATTTTCTAGTAAAGTTTCGGGTATGCAGTTTTGTAGTCCATTCAATATTTGTTTCGTGATTTTAGCATAATAAAGTGCCAGTTTCAAGTGGCTGCAAAATATAGTTGATCTATCG
>NW_016215228.1:0-1700 GCF_001687245.7 Rhagoletis zephyria | reverse complement strand
TGCATACAATCAAAGAAGAAAGGTGGGCCGGAATCACAGAATCTTTAATATCTAATCGGATGGCTCAATGATTGGCGTAGTAGGGGCTACAAATACATAAATACTGGAAAAGTATACGAAGGAAGTGGCGCACCTAACATAGGGAGACGCCACAATGAAAGTGTTGCGTTTTTAAACAAAAGGCAGCTTTTCTTAATGGCCTATGACCTATACAATTGTAAGCATTGCCGCACATAAGTACTTGCGTCAAAAGTTTCGACTTGGCCTGCGTTCGTTTGTTCCGTCGACGTAAAGGTTGCCAATCTGGCGCTCTCCATGCAAATGCACACAGTCTAGTCAACTGCCGGTTTCACCCTTCAGTGTCACGTTCACAGATAACCCATTCTAAAAAGTCTACTGTGAAAAATTGGTCACTCAGCAGTTGTTTAAACTTATGTTTACTACTATAAAGTAATGCAAAGGCAAGTACAAAGTTATGAGATCGAACAATATAACTATCTTCTAAATTCCGGAGGTCATTTGCAAAACAATCGAAGATAACTATGCCCGATTTGTACCAGCGTTTTCGCTGCAGCACAACAGGTGCCAAATAGAAAAATAACGGTTATAAATAAGATGCCGTCCTTTTTAATCGAATGAGGATTATTTCTTTCTTTCCCCTTTAGGAACAAAATAAGAATTAGATTTCTAAAACAAAAGTGCAATGCCAAAAATTTATTGATAAATTACTATTTTTCAAAAATGTCCTTTTGACACTTTATGCTAAGCTGAAAAGTTAGTTGCGATTTGAAGAGAAAAAGAGTCAAAAAAGGCGCGGTTTGAGCCAAATTGACAGGCCTGTTGACAGATCAGGTCACTCACTGCCTACATGCGAAACACAAACTTAAAAGGGGTGCCCAGGTTATTCAGTTCAAAAACCTCTAAGATATATATATATCTCAAGAGTGTGAATGCTGTCTTTATGTTGACTAAAGGCGTTGGCATTCGAAATCTATGTAATATGGTCTATGTGCGCAACACCCTCCACAAAAAAAAATATATATATATATATGTATATATAAAATGAACGGTAATTTTTAGCAACTTGAAACACTTGCACTTTATTGAACTAAAATTGAATGGGCTACAAAACTGCATACCCGAAAATTTCTAAATATTCTGATTAAAAATTTGGAAATTTTGATGACAATTTTTTAAGTTTGATTTTTATTTTATTTTTTTAATTTATGCAGTCTTTGTGTGGTTTCTGTTATAGATTGAATTATATTTTAAATGCAAATTATTAAAAATAAATAAATAGACATAAGTTGCAAACAGTGTTATTTTGAATTTTGGCGCTAATTAGTTGGACGCATGCGAGGGTCGATTTTTCTTCTTTGTTTTACTAACTATGTACTATCTTTAAAATTTTCGTTTTTTAATTATTTGTTTTGTTTTACTTCTTACTACGTAAAAAAATACCTTTGTATGGCACATACGATAATTTCGTTCACAAGTAAAGAAATAAGGGTGTCCTTAGTGTCATATTATCTGCGCTTATAAATAGTTGTCGATGAAATCAAAAAAAAAAATTGCTCATACGACAATTTCGTCGATATGTATCTTTTTCTATTAGTATGCATATTTACATATTTAGGTACATGTAGATATGTACATACAGTATCGGTCATATCTATAGCACGCCATTTAAAAGTGATATT
>NW_016215226.1:0-1700 GCF_001687245.7 Rhagoletis zephyria | reverse complement strand
GCAAGAATAAAGAAACCAAAATTGTATAGAAGAAAAAAGTTTACAAGTAGATAATATTTTTTAATAAGAAAATATGTTGAATTTCGATTTCAAATATTATGTATTATACGATGTACTGTTTTAACGTTATCAAGGTAGCAAGGCTATGGATAATGTTCACAATTTATGAAACCTCAGAAAATTGTATGAAACGTCAAATTTTTTTAATTAAACTACCAAGACGAATTCATATAAGGCGGTGTTGCTAGAACAGCTGTTTTAATTCGCCTAGGGACACAGATGTCAATGACTTCTTATGAGTGAGTGCGAAAGTGAGAGTGTTGGAATTTTCTTTCCCTTTTCCTCCTTGAGCGAAGAATAGCTGATATTTGACATTTGTGTACCGAAAGCAAATACAAAGTACATGTAAGTTTTTCTTTTTGTACTACCACCGCCACCTTATATGAATTCGCCTTGGAAACTACCTTATTTTTTGTATCTTGTTAGAAAGTTTGTAAATTGTTGAATGCATCCGAGAGCGGCTTAAATTGTTGTTGTACCTGCAAAATAGTGAATTCATTGACAGCAGGCCCAGAAAGCTATCCAGTCGGCAAAATCAGAAATACAGATACCTTCTTAGTACTGACTTGCCAGGTTGATGCTGATAAGGGGCTCTCAGGAGTTCGCGCTGAACTCTTTGCTTTCAATTAGTGCTGAGTGGTAATCGATTTCGGGATTCATAGGGCAAGAGCTTACAATGATTTTCATTGCTTCTCGATGAATGCCATTAAAGGCCTATAGTTTTGACGGCTTGGGCTCCACAAAGTGCCGGTTGGGTAATCCACGAGGAAGGAATCAAACAGTAGGCTTACCGTTTTTCTGCGAACTGTTGTCCAAGCGATCTCACCCTGTCAATATCAGTCAGTCCAAATAATTGTTCATCTTGGTAGCTTTGTTTCCCCTATCTTCTCTCTACGGTAAACGTGCAATATTTTTTCAGGTTGTAATGCAGTTTGTTGCTTAAGTCTTTTGTTCTTTCTTTATGTAAAATCGTCTTGAGTGAAGTTTATTTGCTTTCAAATAAGGGTTGCTCCCAAAATTGTTTTGTATCAAGAAAAAGGCTTCAATTAAATTTACGTTTTGGAAATCATTTTGTCTCTCTCTTCTGTTGTAAGAAAAAGAAAGGGTCCGATATTGCTTGGCATACCGTACCTTGTGCATATTAATCACAATTATATTCTGTTAGTTATTTTTGTTTATGATGCATTTTGGAACGCATTTCCGTCATCCCTTGTCAAATTTGGTTTGGAGACAAACCGGTTTCGGCGTTGTTGACAAGCGATGATGGAAATTCGTTCCAAAATACATCATACACCCACCCTGTCGGAAACAACAACAACCAAAAAGAAAATATTTTTGTTTACTTTAATTCCAAATTGACNTATTTTTGTTTACTTTAATTCCAAATTGACCCCCTGTGCCATCATCACAGCCAGCAAACACTTTTCGGCGACTTTTACTGGGCGATCAAACACAAAAGCACGTAAACAAACAAAAAGTGCCAAACACTTTGGAGGAGAATGGAGCATTGTTATGGATACTCTCTCTCGCTCGCAAATCGTTTACTTGTTCTTCTCAATGATAATGGTAGCAAACAACAACAACACTATGCGTATGTACAATTCAAATTGTGGAGCTGTCGATATGCTCGAAATGCCCAG
>NW_016215225.1:0-1701 GCF_001687245.7 Rhagoletis zephyria | reverse complement strand
AAAATTTAAACACAATCGCTTCACTTTTAAAGGGTTAGATTTTGTAAAAAAATAAAGGCTAACTGTAAAACAAGGTAAACACCTAAAATTGTTACAACCGTTATGTTCAGCGCCGTCTTGCGCCGATAACAATCAAAAATTATTCCACTGAGCTTCACAACAAATCGTGATCCTTTAAAATGTCAAATTAGAAAATCAATTTAAATTGGACAAAAACTAATAAAGTAAACTTCAATTTTAATAGCGTTGTTGACGAGAATTACTCGAAAGTGAAAATAATTTATTTCGGTTTGCCGTCATCAGATAATCTACAGAACCTTAACAAACCAACATTATTCAGACAGTAATAATTGCAGTCTTATATAAATAATCTACTTAATGTATATCTACATAATTATATTAAATTGCAACAATTATGATTCAAAAACGAAGAGCAAATAAAAGAAAAAAAACTAAAAACCGACGCTTTTCTTATTTATAAAATAGAGCGCGTTTTATCTCAAAGGGAAATCGTTGTTGTGTAGAGAACAGCTGCTTCCTAACGCAAATCTTCATCTTGAGGACGTAGTCACATACAAAAAACTTCGTCTCTCGCTTTTCTTCTTTGTCGCAACGTTGGCATAGGGTGGGTATATCTATTTTAGGTTTCAGNTTCTTCTTTGTCGCAACGTTGGCATAGGGTGGGTATATCTATTTTAGGTTAAGGTTTATGCAAGTTTCCTTTTATCAGTTTAGTGATGGGCCATGCGAAAAGAACTTAAAGGCTATGCGCTGGCATGCAATTTTTCTTCATACGATTATTTCGCAGCATTTTTCGTATTGATATGTAAAAACCAGAGATCGCGAACAACAGTTATTACCAGGGAACGGATTTTTAGGACCTAAAAACCTATAAAAAAGGCAAAATAAAATAACGAAATAGGCTGAAAAAGGCATAATAAAATAGCGAAAAAGGCAGGAAAAGGCACTAGGTATTGCAAAAAAGGCAAAAAAAGGCAAAACAAAATAGCGAAAAAGGGAGGAAAAGGCACTAGATATTGCAAAAAAAGCAAAATAAGGCACTAAAAAAAGACAGAAAATACGAAGAACAATCAAAAAATACATTAATTTTAGAAATGTTTATATTACAAGTAACAANATATCTTAAAAAAGGCAAAAAAAGGAAAATATCTTAAAAAAGGCAAAAAAAAAAGGTAACATCAAATGTGTATATATGGAATCAGGGAAAGCTAAATCGTGGACATTCTTAATCGAATATACTCTATCTCTTTAGCATAAAAAAAGGCAATTTCCATAAAATCCGTTCCCTGGGTATTACTTACAAGTATTCACATTCACAGCGTTACCTTAATTCACAAAGGCCCTCACCAACACTTTTTCAAAACTGCGTTATTCACAGATTTTGGTGGGAAGTATTAAAGTACACCCTTGATAAAAATTTTAAAGTGCTACTCCTAAAAAAGCCCTGCCTGTTTTTGGTACTATTTTTACAATATTTTTTTGCTTCTCCTGTAAAATAAAAAATTTGTTGGTTAGGGCCGTTGTGAAGTAAGGTAACGATGAGCACGCAGTTTTATAGTCCATTCAATTTTAGTCTAACAATAATGTGCAAGTTTCAAGTGCCTAAAAATCACCGTTGAATTTTTGGAATTTTTTTTTTCGCCGAAGTGTCGCGGGTTTCTTCCATATAAAAATAAATTG
>NW_016215224.1:282-1701 GCF_001687245.7 Rhagoletis zephyria | reverse complement strand
TAAATTGATTTACTACATGAAAGTGAAGAAAAGCCTCCGTCCGGTCGAGGACAGAAAGGGGAAAGGCAGCATACCTTCTCTCTGAGTTCACTTTCACAAGTGCTTGCGCCTTGCGCGGATCGATCACAAATGGATTCGGTAATTGGTAAGCGTTCAGCTCAGCTGCATTTCTGGAAGCTTTTGCACTCAGGCAGTTCTAACTTTGTTCCCCCTTGAAAACCAGAGACTGGTGGTTGTAAATTGAATTGCAATCAAATTAAATCATTTTTTAAATTGTTGAATGCACTGTGAGAACGGAAGAGAGGCTAATTGTGTTTGCCACCACCGGCAAAGAAAAGGTGCTTGCTGAAAAATACTTTTATCTTATAGAGGCTTAGGTTTTCGCACGTCTGTAATTGAGTCAGTATGGCTGTTGAATTCTCCTTANATCTTATGTTACTGTTTAGGTTTTTGCACTGTAATTGAGTCAGTATGGCCGTTGAATTCTCCCTATTTCAATAAATCTCAGATCTGATTGCTAATTGCCAAAACTGCCTTTTCTACGCTGTCCCCTGACGGTAAGTAATAACGAGTCTCACTAGGGCCATATTACATCTGCTGGCAATGTTTCTAAAAAGGCAATGAAAAGGTATTGAATGGCTGTTGAAGCGACTGTACCTTGGTAAACTCAATGTTGATTGGATCACCACGAACCGGGCACTNTGCAATCAAATTAAATCATTTTTTAAATTGTTGAATGCACTGTGAGAACGTGAGAGAGGCTAATTGTGTTTGCCACTACCGGCAAAGAAAAGGTGCTTGCTGAAAAGTTCTTTAATCTTGTGTTACTGCTTAGGTTTTTGCACTGTAATTGAGTCAGTATGGCCGTTGAATTCTCCCTATTTCAATAAATCTCAAATCTGATTGCTAATTGCCGAAACTGCCTTTTCTACGCTGTCCCCTGACGGTAAATAATAACGAGTCTCACTAGGGCCATATTACATCTGCTGGCAATGCTTCTAAAAAGGCAATGAAATGTGTTGAATGGCTGTTGAAGCGACTGTACCTTGGTAAACTCAATGTTGATTGGATCACCACGAACCGGGCACTTGGACTCGCTGCCATTGCTCACCAGGCCACCGTTGACCAGGGCAGTTGTGGGGGTTGGGACAGCAACACCGGCAGCAGTTGCCGTCGTCGAAGCACCATTTTCTCCATTAACATTAGCGTTTTCAAAGTCAGCGTAGCCCGCATAGGCGACCAGCTGCTGATTCCAGATGCGAAAGTCCTCCCGGCCGTTGACTCGTTGCGGCAGAATGGTGATTGCCGAGCGGAGGTTACCTCGATTGGTGGCGTACTTGATCTGATTGCAGACCGCCTCGAACATGTCACGGGCGGTGGTGCAGCTTCGAGCGTCGAAGACCTGGTGGTGGTGGTGGT
>NW_016215224.1:0-238 GCF_001687245.7 Rhagoletis zephyria | reverse complement strand
TTTGGTGACATTTTAATTAAGGTCATCCATTACGGGTTGCAGTGTTCAGTTGATCAGATAACAACACTGCCTGTCAAGAGCTACAGCTGGCCCTATTATGACCATTTGTTTTAGCAGTGCACTATTGTGCAAAAGCAGCAGCTGTGTTGATGTTGACGCTCTGGTGTTTTGTTTCCTGGTCCGGTGAGCATCACTTTAAAGTGCTGTCCTGGTCATTATCAGCACTAGTTCTCCTTTT
>NW_016215222.1:389-1701 GCF_001687245.7 Rhagoletis zephyria | reverse complement strand
AAGGTTTCATTCAATTTGAAAAAGGTTTCGCTTGACCTGAAAAAGGTTTAACTTAATTTGAAAAAGGTTTAATTTAAACTGAAAATGCTATATCAACGCTCCTGAAATATAACACTGGTTGTGTGTTTGATAAAGGGGAATCCAAACCAATAAATAGAAACAAAGATGACCTGCTTCAACTCTAGCAAACAAACAGACGGCACCTGGTCTCGACGTTATAGCGGCTGAACAGAGCAGGCCCTAAGCAACTACGAGAGCAATTTGATAAGTCAGTAACTTTAAAGGAGGTAGAAGTAAATTACACGCAAACCAAGCTCAGCAAACTATAACGACTAGCCTGCGTGGGCATCACTAGCGCGATGAGAACACCAACCGCCGCTCTAGGGGCGCTTCTTGACCTGCCACCTCTTTATGTAAAGTCATTATCAACAACCAAGAATATCATTGTTTTATTTAGAGTATTCAGGATAGTGCTTTTAATTAACCCTAAAAATTTAAATTAAATTAAATTTAAAAAAATTAAGGAAACAAATATTAAATGAAATTGAAAAGGTATTTTTTTTTTCTTTTAACAATAAAGTCTTAAAACTAAAGAACGAAAGAAAAAAATATAAATTTATAAAAATTTAATTTAATTACAAATTATATACGGTGACTCAATGTATTCACCAGAGCTGGGTAAATGCAATTACATTACAATTACAATTACATTCCTCAGTAATTGTAATTAGGATTCAATTCCTTTAGTTCACTGCAAAGGAATCGATTACTTTTTCAATTCCCTGAAGTAATTTCAAATGGAATTGTTTTTTTCTTTAATTCCATTACAAGGAATTTCATATTGTAATGGGAATAAATTACGTGCTAGTAATGTAATTGCTTTTATTTCAATTCCTTTGAAAGGAATTGAAAATGTAATTTTTTTTCCAATTCCTTTGAAAGGAATTGAAAATGTAATTGATTTTTTTCCAATTCCATTCCTCAAAGTAATTTAAAAAGTAATCGAAAAATTTATAAAAAAAAATTTTTTACTGTTGAATTGCAATAGCTTTGTTAAATTTCCTGCTAGTATTTCATACAAAAAATTATTGCACTTTCACTTAACCCTTGCAAACTTGTTTATTTATCCATCGATTTTCATCGGTAGTAGTGTTTTAACCCGCAAAACAAGCAGAGTTTGGCTAGTCTATACTAATATAAATTTTGAAAGGCGTTTTATTCTGTTCGCAAAGCTCGAGAAAGGCCGTGCCGATTTTTTGGAAATTTCGGAATCTACTGCAGACTTTCCAAGGATGGTTATAGCTAAAAAAAG
>NW_016215222.1:0-184 GCF_001687245.7 Rhagoletis zephyria | reverse complement strand
ACCTCCCATATAAACCGAACTTTTCATATTGCATATTTCTGGAAGTGTTCATGGTAGACTGTAAGCCTTTTTAAAACTCTTTAGTTTGATACCCACATGCCAACATTGCATTTACTTTATCAATTTAACTGGGTAACAATTTCCAAATAGGTGGCAGCCCCCTCAAAAATATTTCCAACAGTTA
>NW_016215221.1:0-1701 GCF_001687245.7 Rhagoletis zephyria | reverse complement strand
GTAAATATGTATACACATAAAGTTGTTGGCGGTAATAAGGAGTCAAAATTAAAATGTAGAAAAGAACAAAAAGCGTAGGTTAGTTGTCAGTTATAAAATAAATCCAATTTATTTGCGAATATTTGTTTATTCTTTTTATTGAAAGGCAACCACTCGGAAAAGCTTGTGTTAATTATATTGATAACAGAACCTGCCAGCTCGTACGTTGTCTAAATTCTCAAGTAACATAAAGTCCACAAAAGAATAAGTACGCCATGTATAAATTTTAACAATACACAAAAATAGAGCTTTCGCACGAGCGTTTGTTTGGTTTTTCAACACCATTTATAATTTTCTTTTAATAAAATCACGATTTGACAAATACTTAAATTTATTTATCTAATAATAATATAGCACACAACCCTGAAATCTAAGAAAAAGTCTGAGGAAGGCCATTAAATAGCAGCACACAACCCCGTGCCTTCCTCAGGAGTGAATATAACTACAACAACAACGACTACTACAACAACAACCCAAAAAGGTTGGTTACTGTCTATACTGTGCTTTCAACAAGTCAACTGATGTGAAAAAATCTTAGGGCCGATTACTCAATGTCTGGTTAACACTAATCTGCGGTTAAACATCGTTATCGACGTCTTCGACACCATGCATACAAAAGGGAGTCGGTAACGTCGATAACTATGTTTAACGGGAGATTAGCGTTAACCAGACATTGAGTAACCGGCCCTTAAAATGCAACATTTAGCACTTTCGAACATATGTTTTCGAAGAGCGTTCATGCTATCGCATTTAGCAANTTGTTAAATAGTATTTTAACAAAATCATCTGCATAATATTATAAGAAGTCAAGGTAAATCAGCCCCAACACCATCAATTCCACATGCTTTTCGGGCTGTTTCGGTGATTAGAGAGTAAAAATAAGTTGATTTCAAAAACCTGTAACAGGTCTATTCTGCACGTTACCGAAGATTTTGTAACCGGAAAATTTTATTACCAAAAAATGTTACCAGTTCTTGTCACCGCGATTCTAGGAACGTTGGTAATGCAGTTAAATATTCAGCAATTCAGCTATGAAGAATTGTGCCAATTCTGGCCTTGCATATTTCACGGGGCAATACTTTGTTACCAGCTTATGAGATGGTAACCAAATTTACTGGTTACAAGAGTACACAGAATGCGAAAAGGGTTTAAAAATTGACAGGAACTTTATTTACCGGTTACAAACTTTTTATTACCAGCGCGGAATAGACCTGTAAGTGTCGATAACAAAAACCACTTGAATAAGCTATTGCCTTATAAAAAGTTCTTTCCCGTACAACCCGGACCGGATCCGGTAATTAGGGAATAATCAAAAAATTTTCTCTCAAAATTGGAACAATGGCCAGAAGTATGGGGACGGCAGAAACCATATTTCGCGCCAGGAATTTGAGAAATAGCTTATTCAAGTGGTTTTTGTTATCGACACTTACAGGTCTATTCCGCGCTGGTAATAAAAAGTTTGTTAGTTTTATAAGGTTCTTTCCCGTAAGCAACGCTGGTTCCCGTATCGGAACGTAAGTGCCTTCTTCTTCCTGCCCGAAACAGACTTTTTCTCCGGGTAAAAATTGATAGTGTCAACGGGCATATAATAATGTTTACTTATATTTTCATTTTTTATATACTTTTTTATTAATACAACCAAATTTGTGAAACCTAAATTCA
>NW_016215220.1:0-1701 GCF_001687245.7 Rhagoletis zephyria | reverse complement strand
AAAATTTTAGTTGAGAAAAAGAAGTGCACGCAAAGGATTTCACAAAAAAATGAAATGTTATTTTTTTACAAAAGCGCCATTTTGGCACTTTGTGCGAAATTGAAAGACTAAGTGCCATTTGAAGTAAAATAGGGACAAATGGCAGTTTGAGCCAAGTTGGCATCCCTGCTCCCAATAACTTACAAATATAAAAATGTAAAATATCGAGGGCTTGAATTCATTCTATCTGAAATTTACAGAAAAACTAACTTGTGATTTTAGAAACCATCTGGGACTTATTACCTGTCGTTATATAAAGTAGCATTAATATCACCGATGACAGTTAAAACTTAGGGGGATTTTTATATCAGAAACTCATCTTTGTGAAAAGTGTGCAGATAGAGGGTATTACTGAATATAAGCCCTCGATATTTAACATATATAAATATTTTATTTCAACGTATACAAAAAATAAATCTACAGCACGGCGGGTGACGGGGAAGGGGGCCGCGGTGTAGCGTGACGTGGTGTGCGCGCCGGTCGCGCCGGTGGCGTTCGGTGTGGCGCGCTGACGCGAGCCGCCGCGAAGCTNTTAACATATATAAATATTTTATTTCAACGTATACAAAAAATAAATCTACAGCACGGCGGGTGACGGGGAAGGGGGCCGCGGTGTAGCGTGACGTGGTGTGCGCGCCGGTCGCGCCGGTGGCGTTCGGTGTGGCGCGCTGACGCGAGCCGCCGCGAAGCTAAGCAAATTTAATGTTTGAAAGAGAAATAATGCCAACGGATTTTCTTTCGTTTCTAAAAAGGTAATAATGTCAATTGACTCTGTTTCGCACCAGGGTGGGATATAAAGTCAATTGACCTTATTTCCGTTGATCTTATTACCTGTCACCTATATCGAGGCCTTATATTCAATACCCTCTATCCGCAATTTGCACAAAAATACGTTCGTTATTTTTTAAACCCATCTGGGATTTATCTGTCATCACTACGGTGGCCATATTGACCAACGTAAAATAAAGGAAATTTTTTTCAAATGATTTGGGAATACGTACATACAACTTGTATGATAGAAGTACCTTACCCATATCATAATTTAAATCGAATATTTACCAGTTAATTAACCGATTCCGAAAAATGAGGCCAAATCCTTTTCAAGGACTTCGCCATCCTTTACTGCCAAAATGCGTTTACCATAATTCATACTGCACGCCGAAGCCAGCACACAGTGGTGCAAAATTGGAATTTAATGTTCATAATTCACCGTAGTCTTCTNATAATTTAAATCGAATATTTACCAGTTAATTAACCGATTCCGAAAAATGAGGCCAAATCCTTTTCAAGGACTTCGCCATCCTTTACTGCCAAAATGCGTTTACCATAATTCATACTGCACGCCGAAGCCAGCACACAGTGGTGCAAAATTGGAATTTAATGTTCATAATTCACCGTAGTCTTCTCTTTTCAACCAATTTTTACTAAAACCCAAAAGGAAAAAATGTATTTTGGTGAACATTTTTTATATCATTTAAAAATTTTTTTTTGTAATTTTTTTCTTTTGAGGAACCATGCAATTGTTTTCTTTGTAATGTAACATTTATTAACTGGAACAATTCAATTTCACTTTCAATTTATTTCAATTTAAAGCATTAGTACAATAAGATTTACACACACCTATCCTCAATCCAAAGGAAGTTGAATGAAAATGCCTAATAA
>NW_016215219.1:0-1701 GCF_001687245.7 Rhagoletis zephyria | reverse complement strand
TGTTATTTATAGCCCCTGTTTTCTTGCTTGCAAGCAATGTGTCACCAGCCTGCAATATTCATTCCATTATTCATAGCCTCCTTCTCCTCCTCTCTAAATAGACCAAATTTGGAAAGCAAGAGCAAGAGACTTGGACTCTCCTTGAACCCTTTCTTACCAGCAGCAGACAACCTCTGCTGAGAGCAAGCCCACCTGCAACTGCAACAACGTTGGCAAACAGAATACATTTTCAGTGTGAATTTTCAAGGTCAATGGCAAGCACATAGCACACAGCACAACTCAGACAACAATTGCCAGTATCAGCATTGAGCATTCTACCATCTCAAGTGCTGTTTTGTTGCCAAACTCTTCACTACTTTTTTTTCCACTATTATCCAACAGCCAAACTTGTCTAAAACAGTACTACTCTCTGTGTTTGCTAAATGGTCAATGTTAATTGCTTAATTCTTTCGAGTGGCGATTAATTTCAGCTAAAGGAAGCAATGATGCAGCGAGCTGTTGCTGGGCACAGCTGTAGTGTAAGTGGTGGGGCAGACCCACAAACATCACCAAAAAAAGAAAGTTAGCTGACCAAAAAAGTTGAAAAACAGAATTTGAATAGTGAATACTTGAAATAAATGACAGTTTGTTATGTTTCAAAGGGCATTTTTAAAGTTTGAGGACAGAGCAAACGAAGTGGCACTTGAGCGTACGTGCAAACACTCAAAGAAAGAGCTGAATCCTTGATGATTTTCTTTGTATTCATCAGCTCTCCCTCTCTAACACTCTCGAGCAATAAACTATCCAAGAGTTTCAAGTTTATCTTTATCCTTTTCCATTTCTTTGTTTTCCGCCGTCTATCCCCCCAATTATAGCACTAGCATCAAAAGCAGCAGCAGCAGCAGTCTAGCTAGCTGCCATCTTCTCGTGTTATCTCAATTAATTAGTAGTTGTATCAGCTATAAATATCAGTGCCAGTGCTTCATTTCAATGGCAAAGAAAAAGAAGAAGGCAAAAGAAAGAGAGATAGATCGATGAATGCTAACAAGAAGCCCAGTAGCATTGCACTGCATTGGAAAGGTGTGGAGCAAAACACTTGAACACTCGCCATTGTGCGATGATTTACCGCTTCACTGAACAATTGATGCAGCAATTTGTGTGCTGTACTGCTGAGTCGCACACTAATAACAACAACCTGAGTTGAATATTCAAATCACACACACACACCTGATCCCCTGCTGCTGCTGCTGTTCCACTGCTGTCATTACCACCCAATAAAAATGAAGTGAAATGAAATGAAGAAAAAGCTGCGAATTCCAAGAAATGAGGAGAGAGACTGCATCCGCCGCCGTCATCGCAATCATCGCAATCGTCAATTCATTCATTGCTTTGTCTGGCTAACAAAATGAGGAGAAAAAGAAGAAAAGTTTTACAATTTGTCATTGCTTTTCTCCTTTTTTCTTTTTTTATTGCTTCGTCTCTTTTTCTCCCTCTCTCTCCAAAAAAAGATGTTGACTGCTTGCTAATGGCGTGCCATGGAGCGATCAATTACACCGATTGGCGACTGATCAGTCGTTGTTGCGTTATCTCTCTCTTTTCGGCACGAGTCCTCTCCTCGCACTCGTCGCATTTTTCCATTTTCTCGTAATCTTATCGAAGAACGAAAAAACTGCTAAAACTTCTATCGAACAGGTAAAAAAAGAAAGGAGCTACCCTTTGTTG
>NW_016215218.1:0-1701 GCF_001687245.7 Rhagoletis zephyria | reverse complement strand
TCATAAGTTAATAACATACATGCAAATGAAAAAATGAATATTTTCAAATCAGTTCAACGATAAACTCATAGTGTGAGCTAAATAAACCCAGGTAATTAACAAATTTTTGGTATTATCATACAAAACATAAGCGTATACATAGATCTGTAGTACATAATTGTGCACATATAAATACATGTATGTTTTCAAAAACTATTTTATATTCGTCTTATTTGGCAATGCATACATATGTACATATTATTTTATATTAATACTGTATAACGCAAATCGTACTTGTATACACCAAACAATACTATTTACTTACATGTGTGTAATCTAATTTTAAATCAGAGTTTAAACATTGTATTAATAAAACTATTTAAACAAAAATTACATAACGATGATTTTTTATTTAAACTAATTTNGTCCTTGGGTTTGTTCCGGTTAAGTAGGCCAGCACTTCTTTTTAATTATTTGATTTCAAAAAATAATGAAATGCTGCTGAATATCAGTTGACAAACACTGTTTAAACACTGTTTGAATTATTGTCTGACTCGCTATTAACTCTTTCTTACATCTTTAGTAAAAGTAATGAGCAAATTCGGTCGCCACTGAGAAAATGGTCCTTAGAAATGTGGATATCGAGCTAATTGACGTAATTTAAGTGAATAAAGAATAGTAAAAGGGTTAAAGCAACAAATTGAGAAAATATGGGGACTATTTATTACTCCAATCCTTTTTTTCGCAACCTAATATCTAAGTCGAAAAACATTAAGTATCCTAAATCCAGAAATCTATTATTTGTTTAAACTTATTTCCAATGGGTTGTGCGGACTTGAGAAAAAATTGTTTTTCTTTCGGCCCGACTAGGAGAAAAACAATAAATTTAGGATAAGGGCGTATCTGAGAGAAACCTATCAAAATATTTAATAACATGTTCTCGAAAAAATTTCATTCAACATAGAATAGAAGCATAAGTCTAAGACTACCATACCTATGTACATGTACATATGTATGTATATGTAATGCTATATTCACTACATTTTCTAAGTTACAAGGAATTTGTTTATAATGCTGGATTTCCACTAGACATTAAATGGCAAAAATGACAAAGACGGGCATTAAAAAATAATCGAATCATTACATTAAAAAATAGTCATTAAGTTCATTTCATGGCATACATTTTTTGTCATTTGAGTGCCTAGTGGAAATTCGGCATAAGATTTGAGCAGTTAGCATCAAAATTATATGTCTTATAGTTCATTTCCACAAAGCCTTAACTGCAGCTTATGCATATTAGAAAAAGGAAATTACAACTAGAAAGAGGTAAGCTCAAATAAACGAAGGTAAGAAATCAAAAAGTAAAAAAAATAAACTTGCCCATCACCCCATGTAAAATTCTTGGAACCTGCAGTTAAACTTTTGGTGCAAATGTGCTATTACATTCATTTGTATTTAAATGACTACGCCAACATTCGCAAGCATATGCTATAAGTGGTGCATTATACTAAAGTCACAAAGTTTGACGAAATGTGCTTTGAATAAGACTGCTTTTACACAGTTCAAGTATTGAATTCAATCCTGCTCACCTGTGGAAGAGAGGGGGTGAGAAGAAAAGGGCCGAGTACACATGCATCTGTACTGTCAAGTCGTTTCAACGTTCTTGCTTTGCCTTTAACATTTTCGTTGTTTCCCATTTAAAGAACCAAAAACTTGAATTCA
>NW_016215216.1:0-1701 GCF_001687245.7 Rhagoletis zephyria | reverse complement strand
GCAGTGACCTTATTTGCGTCCGTCTTGATACAACCATCGCCTACTACGTAGCCAAGGTATCGTACTTCCCTGTAGCAAAACTTACTTTTTTCTACATTGATAGTCAATTTTGCTTCTCGCAAGCAACGAGCGTCCTTCTCCAATAAACATAAATGAGACGAAAAATCCTGTGAACATACTAACAAATCGTCAAGATACACAAACACACACTCACGTAACGAAGCGGGTATAACCTTGTCCATTAATCTACACATTCTCTGAGTCGCATTACACAGACCAAAAGGCATGACAGCGAATTGATAGAGAGGTCTGCCAGGGACGGTGAAAGCCGCCTTTTCCCTAGATTTTTTTTTCTAAGGGAATTTGCCAAAAAGCGTCTTTTAGGTCAATTGCTGAAATATACCTAGTATTTTGTAGCCGACTGAGAATACCGTCAACGTGCGGTAATGGATAAGCATACTTGATCGTTCTTTCATTAACTTTCCTCGCATCAAGACAGAGACGGTTTTTAGTTCCTTTTACTACTAATGAAACAGGTGAGTTCCAACTACTATTACTAGGTTCTATCACGCCCATATCTAACATGCGATCGAGTTCTTGGTAAATCAGTTTTTGAATTGCAGGTGATATTGGATAATGGCGCTGTTTAACAGGCAGGTTCTCATCTATCACTTCAATCGTATGTTCCTCCATATCGGTTCGACCCAACGCTAATACGGAAAAAGATGGAGACTGGGCCTTTACTTTTTCTAGTGCTACTGTTTCTCCTTGAGTCAAAACATGTTGTACTGCATCAAACGACAGGTCACTCTCAGCGGGTACGAGCTCTGAAACGGCAGTGTGAGTTTGACGTGAAGTCGCTCCTCTGCTGACAACATCCAATTCGAACGCTCTCCAGAAGTCCACATACATATATATACATATGTATAAATTGCCACTGAGCAAAACTACTTGAGAAAAAAGCATTAGTTTAATGGCACGAGTGCAACACCGAACACGTTAGAAGTAAAACTTCTTAAAAAAAGCACATGTGTGCGTCCCACACTTGGTAGAAATCTTAACAAAAATGAACTACGAGACTATCAGACGAATACAGTTGTTTATTGTACCCAAAGTTGGTACCAAGCTGATAAGCTTTTATCATATCTCATATTTTTTTTTTAATATTTCCAATTCAAAGGATATGATCATTCTTTTTCGCTTTATTCCATATTCGAAAAAATATATGTTTCGTCTTGAATACGTAATTTAGATTTAGAAAATATTGTTAGCAATTTATTTGAGAAAAATAAAACATTTAGATTATTGTTTGTATTTTCGTCGATTTTAAATTTGCTACCCCAAAATAATTGATATCAAATAAAACACCTCTTTGAGGTAAAAGTTTCGTGTGACGAAAGCTGAATTAGAAACACAAAATTTATGATATCAATTTCGTGACGAAAATTATACGCATTTTTTAACTGCCTTTGAAACGTATGGAAAATCCTTTTTATTCATACGAATCGTTGAAAAAGTTCTGTTTTTTATTTGTGTTTCTAGCAGTAGACGGAATTTCGCAACGTTCCGAATAAATAAAAAAAGACTTTCCGTACGTTTCAAAGGTAGTTAAAAAATTCGTATAATTTTCGTCACGAAATTGATATTATAAATTTTGGTTAGGTTTTGTTTTCTGGCCGTTTATTGTAATATTTTGATTGT
>NW_016215215.1:0-1701 GCF_001687245.7 Rhagoletis zephyria | reverse complement strand
CCAAAGTTATAATACCATTTCATGCTCATGAAAGGTATAAAAATGTTGCCAAACCTTGGGGTCGCGGTTTTATGGTTTTCGATGACACCTACATTCACCATTAATTTTTTTTAAATAGTTCCACTGAAATAATCGAAAATTTTTATAATTTTTGGTGAACTAAGATCTGGTAAATACGTAAGTACTAGAACGAGTCAATGAATTTTGGAAAAAAAATTTCCTCGAGACAAAACATCGACGTATCCTACTTTAAGATGCGACTGCAAAAGACATTAAAAAAAAAAGAAAAAAAGTGAAATTGCCTTGCAAAAATGCTGTAAAGGGCAATTCTGGCAACTATCTTTTATTAAATTAATTAAAATTAAAAGATTTTCTAACAAGGAAGCCTTAGCGTTATGTGCTTGTCTTTTACAGCCAGCTTGAACAAAGCAATTTAAGTGAAAAATTATTTAAATTTTTTAAATTTTATATGGAAATTGACAAAAAATAAAAAAATAATTTTCCATTTCAATTTCTGATTAAACCGGCTGTTGGCACTAAACTTTCTAAAAATTTAATTAAATAAATAAAACAATATGTATGTATATGTACACATGTTTTTTTTAAAACAGTAAAAACTAAAAATTAAGAAAAATTGATTAAAATAAGAAAAAGATTTAATAAGAGTAAATAAATCAAGTTTCTATAAAATAAATTAAGTTTAAAAAAAAAATATGTTTCTCTTTAAAAATAAAACCTAAACAATAAAAAAATAAATAAATAAATGGAAAAAATAAATGTACNACACTTAATTGCGACGGTTGAGACAGCGTGAGCTAAATGATATTCATCTCCATTTGGATCCTGCTCGAATGTTTTCTGTCAAAAGAGCTTTTCACCATGAAGGCTAGCAACGGAGCTTTTTTTCATGCCAGAATAAATAAAATCTTTCAAACTATCTTCCCTGCTGTCTTTCTTAGCCAGAATTTCAGTGTACGACGGCGAACTTTTTTCTGGTACGGTCTAATGTACATATGTATGTAAGCGAGGAAATGGATCTACGCGAGGGACACAAGCGCTACTCTAACGAATGCCCAGTTAAGCTAAATCTGTGCTTTGTCTGTTTTGTTCGGAGTCAGAACAAATAAACAAGTCAAATATATAAATGAATGCAGTGGCAAATATTTCGCTGAAAGAACTAATCAAAATGGTTATTGCAGACATAGAAGGATAACATCAAAATAACATACTAACACTAGACACGGACAGGCCAAAGAAAGCAGCGCAAACCAAGTAAAAAGTAATAGAAGAGAACACTTTAGGAAATTGAAGAGACAGCCAGTGAAGCGCTCTCCAAGAGGGGCAAGAAAAAGAGGGCAGAGCAGGCGACAGGAAGCGGCGGAGACAGCTGAGTCAGCTGAGAGGCGGACAGACGCAAGGGTTGAAGGTGGTGCAGATAAACGGTCGACAGGGCGACTAAGCAGCCAGCAATACAGCCAACAACAGCAACAACAACAATAATGAAAAAGCAGAAATTGCACGAGCATAGCAACATGTGAACACATTTAACATTTCAACTTGTATACAATGGAAATAAATTGCGAACAGGACAATGGAATTCGGTGTAGGAATGCAGCTGAAGCTACCAGTCAGCAGACGCTTAGGAATGCCAGCAGCAAAAGACATAAAAGTAACGAAGAAGATTGCGTGGGAGTGGCGCGT